>NW_013666951.1:289474-291381 GCF_000517525.1 Limulus polyphemus
CATCACGTTTTAGAGGCATAAGGTTCTATAATATGTGGAAATAAAACATTGTAGCCCACCGATAAACTTCGTGTCTCGAAGAAGACACATGAAAGAACATTGAAACATATAAGATTAAACTAAAAAAAATCATTTACAAGATAATATACTTATTCGTATAAGAGTTAAAGAAAAAATGTCCATGTTTGGAGTGATTTATTTTCTAAAGGTGGTAAGAGTTGCATTATATAAATGAAACCGTCTCATTAAATCGGAAGCATAAGATTTTTCCGTATTTATGTTCTGTAACACGTTTACCATAAAATGGTTGTCAAATCTAGAATGTTATTTTTTACGCAACTCTTATCTTACAGTTCGTAAAGGAATAAGAAAAATGACAGTCGGAAGGCCATCTTTAGCGACGTCTATGTTTCGAAGTGAATAATTTAATCTTTATTATGTAATTATTCTGTCAAATGGTGAATCGAATCATAGTCTGGGCTTCATATTTAGTTTTATTAATTAATAACTCTTATAATTATTCTGCCAAACATTTAATATAAAATGAATAAAACAATTTATAAATATTTACAAAAGAAACACATGTAGGAATACTTATTTATTATTTGCTTGTCTGTTTTGAATTTCGCGCAAAGCTACACGAGGGCTATCTGCGCTAGCCGTCCCTAATTTAGAAGTGAAAGGCAGCTAGTCACCACCACCACCACCCACCGCCGACTCTTGGGCTACTCTTTTACCAACGAATAGTGGGATTGACCGTCACTTTATAACGCCCCCACGGCTGACATGGGGAGTATGTTTGTTGGGACGGGGATTAGAACCCGCGCCCCCGCAGATTGCGAGTCGAGCATCCTAACCACCTAGCCATGCCGGGCCCTTATTTATTATACTTTAATACAAATGTTACCCTTAACCATCAGCCTAATATTCAAGGAATTACGTTTCTTGATGTTTAAAATTATCATACCATGCTAAGTAATGAAGAATACTGGATTTCATTATTTTTCTAAAATTTCTGAACTTTGCTTTAAAATTATCTTTGTAAAATGTGGTCAACGAAAAGCACTTCAATTTTTTTTTCGTTTTTTTCTTCAGTAATTAAAATTTAACTTTTGTTTGTTTCATTATGAAATATATTAATATAACTCCTTTAACTTTCAACTCCCGTTTTTTTAACTGGTTATGGCAGATTACAGTACTTTTAATAAACTCCAAGAACGCAAATTGGTTTTTATATTACCTAAGTCAAATCCATAAACGTCTTTGTATTATAGCGCCACTGCGCCACCATGCGGAAAGTCCATCGGTGCGAAATAACAAGCATGCGATATATCTAAACGTGTCAATATCTAATTGGATATTATGGGACTCACTCGAGTCTTGGAGTTTGACTTAACGAGCGTGCGGTTCCTTGATTGATGGCATGATGCGTAAGCCATGTGTAGGCCTACTCAAAAGGTTTTGTATGATGT
Organism: Limulus polyphemus; assembly: GCF_000517525.1. Taxonomy (NCBI): domain Eukaryota; kingdom Metazoa; phylum Arthropoda; class Merostomata; order Xiphosura; family Limulidae; genus Limulus; species Limulus polyphemus. The sequence continues at coordinate 290,947 of NW_013666951.1, forward strand.
AGCACCCTGGGATGTGGAGATCATTAACTCTACACCCCCCAAACGATTTTACCGTGAAGTTTGTAAAATTGCAACATTCATGTGCTTACATACTATTTTTCTTGTTGGGCTTATTTCAAGCATTAAAATTTACTGTAAGTCCGACTGTGAGTTAACATTTGCTCAAGATGCACTTTACAAGTTCAAAACAAAACAGAAAATGTTCAGTTAAACTAACAACAAATTTACTTAATTATTTATGCAAACTTAATTTAACTCAATTTAACACCAAGTCGTTACAGTCCATGTCCTCACGTTTGCTTATGCTCAATGTAACGACCGTGCATCTTGACAATAGTTCTGCAGTGTAGCTTCCATTTCAAAAGGTTTTGTTGTAAGGCTGTCATACCACAAGCACAAACTACTCCCTGTTTGCTTCTTATAATCCATCTAGTG
>NW_013666951.1:292041-293576 GCF_000517525.1 Limulus polyphemus
AGTACAAATACTGCATACACACAGCGTGATGTATTGAATTAAAAGAAGCAAGTTTCAATATATAAGTTGTAGCTATACATGCCATGAAAACGTGGCCTGACTGGCCTTACCGTTTCCTAAGGACCTGAAATACAAATTCTAAATTAAAATTGCTTATTATTTTTTGAAGCTTTCTCAAAATACTTAGTATATAAGGGGAATGTGTTAATCATCATTGTAATCTGTTTAAAATAATGAATTTAAAATTAATCCAAGAAGTAATATATCTGCTTAGTTGAATGTCTAGAAGCCTGTCGAAAGGTCCAACATACGAGCCGAAAACTAACAATAAATAAATTGTTCAATGTGATGAACAGTTCTAGTTACCAATTCAATCATTTTATCAGCTATATGCAACAGTTTTCTTTGTAATCGAGGTGTAACGTTCTATATAATCGAAACGTTATAAACGAAGTATTATTGACAATAACCGGCAATAACTCGTCTGCCCCCCCCCCCCAGGAACATAACGTCTAATGTTTTTTACTTACAAATATTAGAACGTTTATTAACTGTAAAATAAGAAAATAAGCTTGTCGAAACCCCTACACATTCTGACTACAACTGACCTTCAGGCACGCTTACTCCGAGCCCTACCCGAGACGTTCAGAGGCCTCAATGATCAATAGCCTGTTACAGGATGTAGTACTGTCCTTGTACTGGATTTGGAAGAGTTAATTCCAAGAAACTGAAACTGCTACTTTGAAATCAAGCATAGTGTACGGGTTTTACAATGGAGAAATTGTTTTTGGTATACGGTTAACTTGTTAGTATTTTAATTGTACATTATCCTATACGGCATCTCCTTGCTGCACGGAAGATGTTATTGAATAACGAGGTCAACAGTGTAGAGATGCAGTGACACCTGGGAGTTTTGTTCTCTTTATTTTTAGTAATAGCCAAGAATACAGTGGATAACGCACGCGCTCTTCGAGAGATGACACTATTGCATTATTTTCTATAAATTGGTCAACCTTCTCATTCTGTCTTCAGATTTCTGCTGATAAGTATTTCTCTTTAGTCTCCAGTGAAAATCGTTGTCTGTCGTTTCATGTAAACATGACCTCCTGAAATGTATGATGAAGAACTGTTTGTCTTCCACTGAAAAGTTTCTTCCCTGAATTCAGTCCTCTAGTTATTGTGGTCGTTATTCCCACCTATAAAGTTATCGGCTTAGCATATTACGAGGTGAAATTAAAAGCAAGAAATTGGGAAACTAAAGAATGCTTAACAAATTAATTTAATTTATCTAAATTTTGACAAAGTGTAATGTTTATTAAGGTGACGTTCGCAAAGTTATGAATACTAGAATTCTCTATCAAGAAACAACCACTCAATATTTGCTATTGTTTTCGGTTCTATGGACAAAAGACGACAGTTGAACTGATTAAAAAAAAGTGCAGTTAATGAATCGTTTTTTTTCTGAGGTTTTGATAAAGTACTCTGTCATTATGGTAAAATAATGCATTTTCTATCTTTTCTGACTCCAAGACTTG
>NW_013666951.1:294640-297705 GCF_000517525.1 Limulus polyphemus
AGTTACAATTAAATAGTTTCTAATTACTGGATTTTCTTATACATTGGTTTTCTTTTTTTGTTGACTGTTTCAAGTTCCCTTTCTTCTCAGTTTATCCATTATCGATTTCAAATCACAGGTCCATCGTCTTGTTTGAGACAAGCCTAGTGAGGACATAAAGAGTTTAGTTTGTTATTAAGCACAAAGCCATAGAATGGGCTGTCTGTGCTCGTCCCCACGGCAGATATCGAAACTCGATTTTTAGCGCCATACTTACTGCTGAGCCACCAGGAAGCTCTTGTTAATGAAGATCTATTTTATTCAAGGAAACTAATTGTCAAAATATACAATATGCTGTTTACAGATTCCTCTAACTGGATGCTACTTATTGCTATATTTATTACATTTCTAAAGAGTTCAATTTATAATTGTTATAAACCAAAGGTAAAAATAGTTCATGTGTGTATTTTTCTTATAGCAAAGCTACATCGGGCTATCTGATGTGTCCACCCAGGGGAATCAAACCCCTGATTTGAGCGTTGTAAATCCGTAGACTTACCGCTGTCCCAGAGGGGATGGTGAAAATAGAAACGCCAGTTAGTTCAACAACAGAAATATTCATTATTTCTAGATTTGCTGGTTTGTCTAAAATTCTCACCTTCCTCACCATTTGTGACTGGGTCAGAGGGTTATAGGTGTGATGTCTTATATCTGTATACACCGCGGGAACTCGAACAATTGATTTTAGAGGTATAAGCCCTTAGGCTTACTGCTTAGCCACTGGGGAACAGATGTAAATAACTACCGAAAAGAAATAAACTAGTAATTTCTCCAACATGTACAAATCAGATGTTTTTTCATTCCCAATATGTGATCAGTTTGAATTTCAAATTTCATTTTCAGTAGATGTTTTTCAAATGTAGACAATCTGGTTAATATAGTAAGAACTAACAATATTTTTATGTATTTACTAAATAACTAGATGGCAGCACTATACGATTAAGAATTACAGTAGTCAATATGAGTATAATTACAAGTAATGGGCTTTAAGTCATCACTAGATAGCAGCACTGTACGACTAGGAATTATATTAATTAAGAAGAAACATATAAATATGGATTGTAAGTCTGTATAAATAGTAGCACTAAACGATTAGAAGTTACTTTAGGTAAATTAATAACAGTTATTAACGATTTAATGAAAGCCATTAAAACCTCTAACACTTGAGTTTTTATAGAGAGTGAAGTTTCACCCTTTCGCATGCAATTTTTGTCTAATTTCAAACTATAATTTGGACTGTGCTAAAAACAAAAAGCTTCTAACCTCTTTTTTTTTTTTTAGATTCGGGCCTTTTGGACTGTGCTAACATCAAAAGTTTCTAACCTTTTTAAGATTCAGGCCTTTTGGACTGTGCTAACATCAAAAAGCATCTAACCTTTTTGAGATTCGGGCCTTACAAGACTACTGTTACGACAGCGAAAGTCACGCGACGCTGGGAGCATGCGCGCTGAAGTTTCTAGAAGAATCATGACTTATCGGGGAACCTCACGAATATCCCAGTATTTGTTAGACGCCCTCTTTTTTAGTTTATAAAGGCAGATAGACTGAAGATAGAGATAACTGAGTCAAGCGAACAGTAGGCACCGTAAGTAAAGTGTGTGAATCGCTGTGAATTATAGCGTGTGTTTATAAAAGTAGTTAAGCTAAAGTGACTGTGGAAATTCTGTGTATTGCAAAGTTGTATCGAGAAAGAATAAACTAGTTTTAATTAAGAAAGGACTTGTATCACTGAAGTTTCTCAGATATAATTTCTACGGGAAATTAACAAACAAGCAGATACGTAACACTACTAAATCATATGTAAAATTTAACAGACTTCTATATCGCTATTTTACAGGATTAAGTTTAACGAGGACTGCCAGTAGTCTATCGAAATGTTTCTTATCAAAATATTAGCATTTTGATGGTTCGTTATAATACGTTATTACTGTAATTTATATATGACCGCGCAATTTATTACTTAGTATCATATGTTTGAACAATATGTATAGTTTCAAATATAATTTTACAATTTAAATGCCCTGTTGTAATTCCTGTTTGAAACTGAAATTAAAAATACATTTCCACGCCTGAGGAGTTTCGAGATTGCTAGATCCTTGATTGAAAATTCTTGACATGTATCTATGACAATCCCTCTTACTTCACATGGTAATATTTTACGTCACTTTTAACTTCAGTTTCTTACGATTACATATTTTCACCGATAAGCACATTACACGAAGTTTGTTTTATTTAGGTAGAAAGTAGTTGCTGGTTTATTTATAACAGTAGGGTGTTTTTCTTTCTTTCCTTTGTTCTCCACTTATGTATTCAGCGTCATAACAGGTGTAAAAGTCCTTCCAGGGCATACAGCAACATTTCAGCAGTCTCAATTCTTAGCTGTTTTTCCTTGACACCAACGATTTCTTGTCTTCCCTTGCCCCAGTTTCCTGTTAGTTCTAAAGTATATGTTCTTACTGGACTCAGTTCTGTTTTTGCTTTTCTATATTTTTCAGTACCGTTCCCACTCCAAGCTATTTCTGGTTGTTTCGTTTCTTACTTTATCTAGTCTGTTCTTTTTCCTTTTTTTGACAGTTTTATGGAAGCATTTCATTTCACATGATGTTGTTCTTTGTGCAGATCTCTTACAGACAGCCCATGTCTGACATTAATATTATGGTGATGTAGGCTGTTTTCACTATTCTAATATTTCTACATAGCCTTAAATATAATGTTACGTCTCTGTGTTCGTTTGTTAATTTTCCGTAGAAATTCTTTCCGATAAACTTCAGCGATACAAGTCCTTTCTTAAATAAAACTAGTTTATTCTTTCTCAACTCAACTTTGCAATACACTTAATTTCCACAGTCACCTTAACTTAAACACACGCTATAATTTACAACGAACGATTCACGCACTTTACTTACTACCGCACTTGACTCAATTGTCCGTCTATATCTTCATTCTCTCTGTCTGCTATACAATTCCGAATAATTTTCTGGCGCACTTATATACAAGAACAGACGGCGCCTAGCAAATACTGGATT
>NW_013666952.1:0-7510 GCF_000517525.1 Limulus polyphemus
GTGTAAATGTCTTAAAATATTATTTTTTTAACTGCAAGCAACTGAAGTTATAGCTAATGACTTTATCCTTTAAATAAAAGTCATTCCAGAAAGTATTTCTATTTATATGTTTAAATAATTTTTCAATTAAAATTGTGGAAAGAATTTTAGGCTTTTATTGAGCTCATTTATGTTATGCAGCACTTTTGTAGCTCATACATTTTAATTTTTGTTGTGCTACTTTTCATCAAGTATGTTTAGACAGTATTTAATATTATGTTCTCATTATGAGTGTACTAATATATTTTTTAGAGATATACATAATAATTATTTAACATGATGGAGGATTCAAGATGGCTTTATTATTACGAAACTTTTTAGCATCTGCTAGCTGTATTCTTTCACAAATAAGTGCATTTATTCTGGGTTTTTTTGACTGGCGGGCAGAAAAGATTTTAAATAGAGCTGCTGGAAAAACAGGTAAGCAAAGAAACATATGTTTCTAATTCTTGTTGATTTGTCTTGTATTGTCTTATAATATTAATATTAGGCCTAAATTCCATTTTACTTTATATTGTTACTTTAGATTTTTTGTATAAGAATTTATAATAATTTGTTTTTATTTCATTGTTAGAATTTCCATAACAGATATATTTACCACGTCTTGGTTTTGAAATAAAATATTTATACGTAATTACTGTGTCAGAAAACTGATATTACCTCATTAGGATATTTTTTTAAATATTGTCATTCACAATTAACTTTTATGTTTATATTTTATACTTTTAGTCTTTTAGTTTTATTCTGTTTGGTATAATAGTAAGTGATCATTAAATCATATATTTTCTAGCTTTTAATATAGATTAGGAAATAAGTTCCCTTTCTTTTGTTTTTTTGGACTTTTCACTCAGCCCTAATCATTTTGAGATCTGCAGAGCTGGATTTGTGTGCTACATTTCTACTGGTCTCCTTTCTTTTCTTCGCAGGTTTTTTACATTTTATGGTAATATGAAATAAACTTTCTTCAGGATGTAGTTGAACTATATAAAATGTACAATTATACTTTTCTTTCAGGTGAGGTTGTGGTACTAAAAGATGTTCTCCAGTTTCCCGCATCCTTCTGGCTTATATCTTTGATTTGTGTAACATATTATGTTGCAATCTTCCCCTTTATTGGATTGGGCAGGTGTGTTTGCTGTTTCTATCTTTTATGCTATTGCTGCAATTTACTGTACCAGGTGGTTTATGCTTTTATCTGTTATTCTCAGGATATGGATTATTGAAATTTTGTTACATTATTATATTATCATTATTATTATTATTAAGATTAATATAACAGTCAGGGAAATGTGTTAAACACCAGAAATGAAAATGTTTTGTTTTGGTAGAAAAATTTATTTTTAGTAAAATACTTGAATAACCTTTGAAGGTTGGTACATATTTTTAGCTTCATGATATGGTTACATTATTTTATTATTGCCATTGTTTTTCTTCACTGGTTTGGCACAATAACATCATTAGCATATAATTACTTGTATTTCATATGTAGGCATGATTTTCATGCAGATTTTGTGTTACCCAATTAGTTTTTGTATGTGTGGTAGTTAGGTATTGTGTAAAACAAATTATATTAATTTATTTCTGTTACTCAGGACCTGCATTTTCACACAATTTTTACAAATGTTATATTTCTCTCATATGTGTAATTTTTAAGCACAAATTTGTTTTTAAATCATATTCCAAATGCAAAATAAAAATTCCTACCCTAAAAATGAAATACTTTTCTCAGAAATAATTCTTCAACTTATCTGTCCTCTTGAAACTTTAATGTCATCAATTATTAATTGTACATGCTATGTCATTAATCATGTCTTAATAATGATACAATTCCTACCTCTTCTCACATAATCACTTTCTCGTTCAGTGCTGCCTTCTATATGCACTTTTTTTTCTTGCCACTAGCCTTGATACTCCCACCTATCTCACATGTTTAATGTGGTACAGCTGCTTTGTAGCATACAAGTAAGTATGTGACAACCCTCCAACAATAAGAATGCAACACATCCTCTTGGCATAGCTGGCTCCTTGTATATTGTAGAACTCAATCTTCACTTCTAGATTTGGCACAGTAGCATGAAGACATGTTCAAATTTCTCTTGTGTTTGATTTTCATTTTTCTAATTTTTTTCATTTGTTTTAAACAGCATCATTGTTTCTGCTTTTGTTTTTTCTACAGTTAAACTTGAGTTACTGTAAGTAGTTATTTTTCTTATCCACTTTCAGTTGAGTTATGAATTCCAAATTTCAAATCACTGCTACTACCACATTAATTAACACTACTACTGCACTTCAGGCTTCACACTTTTGTTGAGGAGGTCTTGATTTTAGTATGTCATGAATTGGAGTCATTGTGTGGCCTGTTATTCCAAACCAGATATTTCCTTTTCTGGTGAACCTGGACAAGAAGAAGACAATTTGAATAACCTTTTTCCACCTCCTTCTTTTGCTGTGCAATCCAGTATTCCCCCTGTGGATGCTCTCAGACCATCTTCAGCCTTTCTGGATGTGATGTCACAGATATGTTACCTCTTGTCTGTGTCTACTTTGTCGTATGACTCATCTCCTTCCCTTTTACGTTCCACCCCTTCCTCTGATTACCTGGTTTTTCCTCCCTCTCCAAATATTGAGATCCATGCTGACTAGCTTGTGGCACTGTTACATTCTGGGGTCAGCATGCCTCATCTCCTCATACCTCAGATAATTATGCTTTCGCATACCATTGTTTGGATTTTCCATTTCTTGACTCTCAAACATTATAGTATTTGATCTGGGTGCGGGGTTCTGACCTTGATACCTCTTTGAGATTTATCCAGGCCCAATTTTCCCCCTTCATTTCTCCTACTCCTCTCACCCGAGATATCTCTCCTCCATCCATCTTCTGTCTGAGGTTATCCACTGCTCCCCTGAGGGGTTGTTGGAGAATACTTGCTCCCTTATGTATTCCACATTGGGAAGCTTGTATTCCTCAGCCCGTTCCCTTCAAACGGAACCGGGTATGCTTCTGAGATATCTGATGGGATGGGGCAAATAGCAGCCAGTCATTCATGTAATGGTGAATCCATAGACTGTGAGAACGAAGAAGTCAAGTAAGGGTCCTGACCACCCAACAAAATATATAGGGTGCAGATGCTAGACAAAAATGGCAAAGCACTGAATTGATAAATTCGACCCTTGAGGACAAAAAGAAGGTAACATCTTGATGTTGGGGAAATAGAAATGGAAAGGTATGCATCCATGACGTCCATTTTCGTCATCCAAAGACCTGAAGTAAACACCCAACAAAGGGTGAGGAAGTACTCCATGGTGAAATCACTTGTACAGTCATGCACCAACCTTGCAAGAACCTATGGGATAGTCAACGTTACCATTGGTGGCAGGAAACCTGGTGATGAGTAATTTGGTGGGTAGCTGTCAAAACCTTGGAAAAAGGAACAGGAGCACATGAAGGCTGCAATAGATGAGAGACCAAGAACGTAAGGGAGGAGTGTTGATGAGCAACCTCCACTCTGGACCCCAGAGTTGGGAAGATCTCCATAAACTGTTCTACATAAAAACAGGGACATACAGAGGTCATGTAGATAAGTCATTGGTAGACACACATTACTTAAAAGTGTGTCCCTATTCAGTAGATTCCAAAAACAGAGGAGCCATTTCTTCAAGAGGCATCTCAGTTGTATTAACTTGTCAAGCTGGAGAAATCTTTTCTTCTTTCAACCCAATACTTTAGCCATTTGGGGCTGTTTTTCAACTGTTGTCTCAGTTGTGCCCAGCCTTCTCCTTATTGTTTGCAGGCAATGGAGCTGTTAGTTCTCCAGGCTCACTTTTCTCCTTCTCTTACTGCATGTGAGATTCTTTCTTTTTTGGAGACTTTGGCTTCCATGGAAGCCCTCATTCTCTTAGGTTGTGCTCACATGCACACCCTTCAGTGAGTGTTGCATGATCAGTACAATCTTGCCCAGGATCTCCTGGACTCTGTTCTCCCTTTCCCTCCATCCCTGCATATCAATTTAGCCTGGTTGCTCAACAGAGACAACACCATGTCGGGTGTTCCTCTTCCACCTCCTTGTCTGGAGTTGCATCTTTATGGACTTCTCTGATGGATTGGGGAGCATTTCTGGATGCACAGGAAATCACAGGTCATTAATCTTCTGTCAAGGCAGCTATAAACATCAACATACTAGAATTTCTTGCTTTTCACTGGGCTTTGGATCATTTCCTTCCTTTAATATGAAACAAAGTTATCATGATCCATTCCAACAATTTGGCCATTTTCTCATATATATATATATATATATATCAATCAATAAGGGGGTGCCCTTTCGTGTTCACTTTGTTTTTAGATATTAGAACCTTTCTTCTGGGCCCATTCACATTGCACACACTTACTGGTGTGTCATGTTTCAGGTGCTCTGAATCTATTCAGATCGACTGTCTCATCCTGACAAGGTTCTTTTCCACAGAGTAGTTTCTTGATCCTCAGATGTTTTTGTGGTTGTGCAATCAGTGGGGTACTCTACTTCTGGATGCATTTGCCACCCATCTCAATGCCAGCTACCCCTTTTTCTGTCCCTCATTCCACATTCTTTAGCTTTGACAGTGGACACCTTCAGTCAGGATTGGTCCCACCTTTACCTGTATGCTTTTGTATCTCCACCCCAGAGTGTTATCTATTATCCAGTCCACTTTGTTCCAGGTCCTTCTCATTGTACCTATTTTGCTTGCTCAACCATGGTTTCCAGTTCTTACCCTCCTTCAGTCAGCACCTCCATTACCACTTCTGCTATTCCTCTCCCTCCTTCAACAACCTTAGTCGCTGGTGTATCATCCCAACATCACCATACCTGGGCATCCTGTGAGCCATTTATCTGGGCTCTCTGCATGGGTAGCTTCCATTTTTTCTTGTTTCATCTGTCCTTCCTCCTTTCTGGTGTATCAGAGTAAATGGCATGTTTTTTGCTGGTGGTCTCTGCACCATGATTACCCCCCCTGCCTTCCTGTCCTACTGTTCCTCATTTGTCTGAATTTTTTACCTGAGTGTTCAACAATGGTTTAGCCATTTCTACCATTGCTGGCTAAAGAGCATCCTAGTCCAATACCTTCCATTTTTACCATTCTCGTTGAGTGTTTTCCACTTCCTTTTGTTTTGTCCTCATCATCCTATGCTCCTTCTTGACTGGGATCTCACTGTTGTTCTGTGGTCTTATCCTACCTCCTTTCGAACCCTTGGACACCTGTTACGTGTACCATTTGTCCATCAAGACCTTTTTTTGCCTGTGGTCATTGTAGATTTTCACCCCTGATGTATCATATGTCCTTTATCATCATATTTATGTTCTCCTATGTCCAGATTGCAGTTTTTTCCCAAGACCATCAGTGGTCCAGAAAGGTAATGTCACAATTAACTTTTTTTTCCCTTCCATTTCCCATTTATATTCCTTCTTTGATCCAGATTGTCTTCTCTGTCATGTTTGTGCTCTATTCTTCTTTCCATGATTCCTGTTTGTTTATCCATTGGAACCCTTCCTCTCTCCATGATATATCCCCTACTGCCCTTACAGGATGGATTCACCGGCTTATAGATTGGCTTATTCTTTCTTGTCTTCCAGTTCCCAATATCTTTTCCAAGTATCCTCTCATCTAATCCAGCACCTCTCCCTTTCCCAAGCTGCTCATTTCCATCATCCATTGAAGGAAATAATTTGGGTTGACATGTAGACCACACCAAATACATTCATCTCCCATTACCTTCATCGTGTGGCCAATTCCTCGTCATCTGGATACTAAATACCATCTGTTCCCATTCTCCACACCACGGTTCAACTGTGAGTGGGTAAGTGTATATTTCGTTATATCCTATTCAGGGTCACTAATGTGGTGCCTGTCCCGATATACTAATTCATAAATCCACACTGTACAGCCTTTCTGGTATATATTCCACACTGTTTAGATGGTATGTTCCACAAGACTGCTAGTAGGTTCATCCTTGCAGTGTTTTGCTTCGTAACTATGGGCTATCAGGAGTAAAGCAATGTTGGGATTTGCTGTTCATCTCTTCGATCCTGGTTGAATAAATTGAGACCCGCCTGGTTTTAAAAATCGGGTTTCATGGTCAGCCATTGCACTTCTCCAGTGTTCCATTCCTACTGACTCCCCACATTGTTGTTTCCCCCCCTCTTCTAGTGGAGTATGGGAGTCCTTGCCACTTACCAGCTCCTAGCCACTGGGATGGTGGGCCTTGGAATCATCCTTCTGAGTGTGCTCAGTGCCATTCAGTTGAGTGTAGGATGGTAGTATTCTGTTGGTGTAGATGGTGTGAACCCTTCTCCTACCGCAGATTGGAGATATGATATCAGACACCACCTGGTTATGGACTGGAAATGATCCACCAAAATGCAGTTTACCCCTCCAGCTGGGACTCATCATCCTACACTGCCTGGATATTGAATACCGGTTACCAGGTAGTCTGGTGTTGGATTATAGCTGGACCAGCTAACATAAGTCCTCACACATGTGGCTGGTATGGAGTCCACATCCTACTGTGGACTGGACAATAAATTTCCAATGCCGCTTGGGTTTTAATTTGAGTAAACAACCATGTTGCATTCCTCCTTCCTACTGTTGCTCAAATATTGGTTCCTGGGTGGCTTTTTGTATTGGGTTTGCTTACATGTGCCCTGCTTGGATAGTTGGAACAAAAGTTGTTTTCCCTTCTGCTTCCTAAGCTTTAGGTGAAAACAGTCATACCATGGACTGAAAGAGAAATACTCGATGCCTCCTGGTTTTGGACTGGAGTTGATCCACTGATTACAGTCTGACATGTCCTAGCCACTCTATACCATTTGGTGCATCCAATTGCTTGTGAATGTGCTCCTTTTCTGGCCTATATGGGACATATATTTTATCAATGGGCAAAGAGTTCAGATGTGTGAGGTCTCCCATAGATGTGTTCCTCTATTGAGAGAAGTCATACTCCATGAACTCTCTTTGGATGCTTTCCAATGGGTGCTCTTCTAGGCAAGTTTTGCTTCAGCCCCTCCACCAGTTCAATTTGAGATTCTAGTTATTACGTGAGAGGAGGTGAGGTATAGTATCGGAAATTAGATTTTTCCTAAACAAAAAAATTTACTTCCAATAGAATAGATACTTACCTCTTACTTCACATCCTTTTTTCCCCACTTCTGTTACTCCTTTTTTGCCTAATCTTGAACTGAAGATTAGGTTCTATTCTATAGAGCAGCGTTTCCCAAACTTTTTTGGCCACAGAACACTTTTCAGCTAAGAAAAAGCTTATGGAACACTAGACACGTGAAATATCGGTGTAAAGAGTATGTTGTGCATGCAGCGCCCTCTAGATTTGTATATTATTCATTTATTTATTTAATCAATTTACATATTAATTAATTTTTACATTTTTATACTTATAATATATTTTAGGTACAAACCTCTCCACTAAGATATTATGTAGAATAGA
>NW_013666952.1:7704-43003 GCF_000517525.1 Limulus polyphemus
AAAATCATGATTTTCTCACGGAGCACCTATCAATCTTGGATGGAACACAAGTGTTCCGCAGAATATAGTTTGGGAAACGCTGGTATAGAGGAAGCCAGCTGTGCCAGGAAGGTGTGTTTCACTAATATTGGTGGAGGGCTGTACCACGTTTAACACAAGGAGTAGTTGGGAGTAGCAAGGCTAGTGGCAAGCAAAACATCTGTACATATAGTAGACAACACTGAAAAAGAAAAGCTATTATGTGAGACGACTTAAATATCTATCTGAAATACATTTTCTCTTTAGAAACATTAGAATGTTATTTTAATGTAGTGAACATTAATTTTTGCCATAAATTTTACTCTTGATAATTTCTGTCATGCATTTTGTTGATGCTAACAGCCTGTATCAAGATATAAATGTGTAGATGTTTGTGTGTGAAAATATATACACTGCCTTCCCAAATTATTTTAATATATAATTATAATGAATGAGGGTCTGAACAGTTATTATCCCAGTATGGTACATTACCAATCTTAGTCTCAATAATTGCTGCTATTATGCAATGCATGCTCTCAGCTAAATTTCAAGAAGGATCTGGAGCAAATTTTTCCAGTTTTGTTTCAAGAGTTTAGCCACTTAGTGAGGACTGGAAATCTGGTATTTAATCTTTCAAATGAACTACATTCAGCTGTATTTTATAGGGTTATGGTTAGGATTTTGGATGGGTTATTCCAAGACATTAATATTGGCAGAGGGCATTATTCTGATGAATTAAAATATTGTTGCCTTTCATATGCTCATTTGAAATCTTTTGTTATCTATTGGCATTAAATCTGCAAACACACTTTAGTTACATTTCTCAGTCAATACACAGAATATAGCTCCCATTATAATGTCCCATCAAAATTCTTCACAATTGAAACAGTGCAATTGTGGCTAAATTGTTCACTTACCTTATTCTAAACCCATATTTGACTTTGAGTTTAAACTTATACCTCAGCATTTTGACACCAAAATTTCAGTGCTGACAGACTTTATATCAAGCAAAACAGTGCTGAGCATTTATGGAGAGCATGTTGCAACATACCTCATTGATAATGTTTATTCCAGTATGTTCACATCTTAACAATAATGGAGAGTTAAATACATTATATTAAAAGGATCTTGAATATATAAATCAATTGATCGTGTGACAACCATAGCCGGTATAAAGTTGCAGTGGAACTAAATGTATGAGATCTATATTTTGACATTTTTTGGCATATTATAAGTAATGTGCTGCCTTGATACCTTTTGGGAAGTGTATATAACAGTCCCTTATGACACAAAATGTTCATACACTTGGATTATAAAGATGTGTTCAGACCAGGGATTTAGAATTTCTAAGATGGCAATATCCCTTGTACTTAATGGAATTGGGAAAACAAAGAAATAGGGATCAACTTGTGGCACCAAGACCATCCAGAAAGAGACCTACAACAAGTTGTATCCCAATCATGGTAAGTAAAGTGTTGAGTCTTGTAACAGTTGAGAATCCATGAACACAGGATTCAGTAGCAAATGCCACCAACTTGTCCCAGACAGCAATACACAACATAATCAAGAAGGATCTCTATCTAGAAAAATGACATAATTCATGAATATACACATTGCTTCCATGACACATCTGTTCAACTATTGCATACCTCAAGCAGCTGGGGAACAAAATGAGCATTTGTGTTAATCCATATGAAGACACATATCAAGTTACTGGATGCATTGCCTTTGAGCACTGGGAAACCATCATCCTCCTGCCCTAGATGGATTATGGAAAGCAGCATAGAGGAGTGGTATGCTTTAACCATGGCAGCTTTACATTGGAGCCATTTTACAATAGAAATTATGCTGCAGAGCTATTGTCAGGTTTCAGTTTCGTCAGATAGAACGTGACTTTGTCAACATGGTGAGGCTCCAAAATCAGTTTTAAATAATGTATTTAACATCAGTAATTGTTTTTAATGCTCAACAATACTATTGATTCAAACATATTTTAAATTTGTACTATCAGATTCATTATACTATTGAATAATGGTCTCGTACACAGTAAATTGCATGTGGCTATTTCATATATAGATTTTCCACACTTTTAGCAGCTTACAGTTTTTTCTCTCAAAGAAATTTAATTCACAGCATCTTGACACTGCTGGTCTTCCAAACTGGTCCATTATTCTTATACTTGATATTATACAGTCATTTCATTAGAGATCCTGACCATACTTCCCATGATTACCAATATCTTCTGTAGCAGCTTTATTGTGTCATTTTTAATGTTGGTTTCTAACATCATATTAATTGTAACTTGCTCAACACATGATTGTATGATTTTCAATGCTGGGTTTAACACAAAATAATTGCAACTTGCCCAACATATTCTTATATAATTTTCAAAGTTAGTTCTAAAGTCAATATATCAATTTAACCAGAACTTGCTCCTCATATACTATTTTCAACTTGTCCCAGTGAATTTGCTTTGAGCAGTTCTACCAAAAAATATACCCTTGTTTTCTATTTCTTGTCAATTACCAAGCTTTTTCAGGATTCTGTAAGAATTGTGTTAAATAGTATAATGTAATTATCCCATTCCATCATCAAATACTTAAAACTTTAATGATTATTGAAGATTTATACTTATAACTGATTTTCCTAGAAATACATATGTTGTGATTATAACAAAAGTTAAGTTACTCTTAGAAATGTTGTTTTTTTATTTTTCAGTGTTTTCTTTATGAGGAAGTTTGAATTTAGTCCTACAATGGCCAATAATATAAATGGGTATGTATTGAAGGAACATCATATGACTGGAATTGAAAATATTTTAAGTATGGTCTCATGGTCCTTTAATATAACTTTTTACATTTTCTGCTTAAATTAATGTGAGGCTATAGCTTTAAAAATGCAGCTGTGTATGTTTTTTTACTGTCTCTTTCATGACTTTATTCTTGTTTTTTCTGTACTCATACTAGTGGACAAACCACCCAGTGACTCAGTGGTAAGTCAGCAGATTTATGATGCTAAAATTTGGGTTTTGATACCTTTGATGGGCAGAGGCATTGTGTTACTTTGTACTTAACCACAAACAAACCAAAAATAGTGGGTAGCATTTTATATGCATTTTTTGATAGTCTGTAAAACTTAAAATAAACTCAAAAATTCACTAAAGACAAAGGTAATAAGATGCATACTTCAAAAACAATTATTTTTAATTGGAATATTTCAAATTTATGACTGTCTTTGGGTTTAACTGCATTGTAATAATTTATGTGAAAAAATATTTAGTGACCTTATTGTATTTTAACCAAACACCACCAACTCTATTTAACCCTATCACTACAGGTAGGGGTTAGAGGGCATGTCATCACATTTGTAGACTTACATTCAATATTTTACTGAACTACTATTTTATGAATGTATGTCAATAAGTTTGGTATCAAATTTTCGATTATAATCCAAATTTTAGTGTTATACTTTTGTTAATTTCTTAATTTAAAAGTAAATACTAAAACAAAATTCCTAAATATCAATTTTTGTATGTCACATGGTATGTTGAATCCTTTGGCTCAAATTAGATGTTTGTGATGTACAACTACAAGGTCTATAGTTTCTCATGAGTTAGAAACTAAAGTTACCAATATTGACAAGCTAGAATATTAAATATTCTATTTTCTAAGATATTATTATATTATGTGAATCAACCAAGTTGGCCCCACCCAACTCTTCGATATTTGGAAATACTTGTTAACATACACCTACATTGCTCTATGATATGTTTATAACAAATTAAAAGATCAGAATTTTTCATTCATGGTTTTTTCGGCCTTTGCGAAGTACTTACAAAGGAATAACCTTCTTTTTAGTTGTAGAATCGAAGGGGAGAGGTAAGAGAAAATGGTGCTCAAAATATTAATTTTTTTAGACCCACCTATAGTGTAGTTAGTAAGCCTGATAAATTACAGTAGAATTCTATGGTATTGATAAAGTAATTTGTGATTTTTTTGTTATTTCAAAAATTCATATATAAAAACTTAAAAGAATTATTTTATTTTATATCCTCCACGTGTGAAATTTGACAAGGCTTAGCAAACTGCAGCAAGCGAGTACAAACTTCATAAGAAAAATAACAGAAATTTAAGAATTTATTTATACATAGTAATAACATATATTTTATGTAATGTATTATAACTGAAATGTAATTGTCTTCTACAAAATAATGGTCCACTAGGACAAAGCTAAGACAGTTGCACTTTGTAAAGGCCAGTTTTATACTATTGGATACGGTAACATGAGTTATTGTAATTGGTGTAATGGTTGATCAGTCTCTTATGTCATCCAGGCAGTGTGCTGTTGCTAGTGGTAGGGCAAATAGGATTTTACATTATATCTACAGAAATATTGAATACAAGTCCAAAGAGGTTATAACTTCATTATGCAGATAACTGGTTAGACCACATTTGGAGTATTGTGTTCAGTTTTGGGCTTCTTACCTTTGGAAGGACATTGGATTGTTGGAAAGGGTTCAGAGGAAGGTTACTAAAATGGTATCTAGGATGGAGGGGTTATCATATGAGGAAAGATTAAGATCTATAAAATTGTTGTTTTTTTTGTTTTTTTTGAAGAAGAGTTAGAGAAGATTTGATTGAGGTGTTCAAGATTGTTAAAGGAATTGATAGTGTTAATGCATGATCTTTTTTCATATTCAACAGTGAGAATAGTAGCACTAGGAAACACAAATATAAATTTTGGCAAGGTAGGAGTCATCTTGATCTAAGACAGTTTTATTTTTCTAACAAGGTGGTTGGCCTCTAGAGAGGGTTGCTTTTGGATGTTGTGGAGACAGTAAATTTAAACAAGTTTAAAATAAAACTTGATAATTATATGAATTATATGGGCTGGCTTTAAGATTTGTATTTTATTTTTAATTTTTTAATTTGATAGTTTTAGTTTAATTTAGAGAATGGGACAGGCCTAAACATTATGTGATGTTATTATGTTGTGTTATAATATTATGAGATTTATGCTATTTAAAATAAACATTTGTGGATTTGTGTTATAATTTGTAGCCATTCTAGAATGAAAAATGAGTAATTTATATCTATTTCCTAATTTTTTATGGTGGTTATAAAGTCGGTAAGATTGACCAAACCTGTACAGTGATAAAATAGTGAAAATTACAGAAAAAATATAAATTTTTTTCTAAACAAAAATTTGGTAATTATCTGGAGGTTATAGAAATTTCATATGTGACAATTTTCTGATGCATAAAAATCATTTTAATCTTAAAATAAAAATTACTTTGTATGTTGGATAGTCAACTTTTGAAATGAAAAAATGCACGAGCAAATCATTAATTAAAAAATCGTAAAACTTAATTACAAAATATGATATTTTGTGTATGAAAGCCTTGTAATGTTTGCTGATAAATTTTGTGAACATATGCATGCTCTATGAAAAGTTATAGTATGAAAACTATAAGAAGCACAAAATGGTTATGAGGTCAGCCCCTGGGATCAGACCCATAGTGAAAGGGTTACTCTGATGATTTATTTTCTACACTGTTTATTCATTTTTTTTCTATTTTAGTTAATTTTAACTATTTTAGACATAATGCATTTATTATATTTTAATAAATGAAGAAATTTTGTCAACATGGTCTTCTATTTTTGGTATGTATAATTACTGTCCTTTTCTTTTAGTATAGTGTACATTGTATCAGCTGGAGCATCGCCGGTGTTAGGACTTTTAATTGACAAAACTGGAAGACATCTCACATGGGTCTTTGTATCTGTCATATTAACTTTAGGGATGCATGCATTACTGGCATTTTCCTTCCTTAATCCTTGGATTGCTATGGTAAGTAAATATTCTTCTTAATTTAGTACTAAATAGTAAATAAACAATATTGGCCTACTCTTCTGTTTCCTGTCTAAATAAATACTTAATTCAGATAAATTGTGTGTGTACATTCTCTATGAAATGAATCACTGTTTTGTTAAGACTTGTTTTTTTATAAATCTCCATGCGATAGACTCACAAGTATTATTGAAAATGTTTTCTGAGAAACAAAATTCATTCTGATATGATACGTAACCTCTGCTCAGTGTAGCCCTCTGTTTGCAAATTTTTTGTTTGCCACTAGCCTTGAGGTTCCCACCTAAATTTGTGTGTTTTCACATGATATTGCTGTGTTTTTGCATGGAAGTGAACATGTGACAACCCTGGTGTTGGATTGGTGCAAGACCAGCCAACATAAGTCATCACTCAGTTGCAGTTCAAATGATAAATTCTTGTTCTGCCTCACTGGAAACCTCCTCCTACTGCAACTTGAATTCCTGGTGCTCTTGGTTTTGAACTGGAGTTGACCCACCATGTATCTGATGCACCCTAGCCACACTACATGTATAGCACTTCTGTGAGTGAGCCTGGTACAGGTTATGGGCTTGTATTTTCCTCCCATTCTAGTGACACTTCCCTTCTTTACAAGCAAACTGTGCCATGGTACAGATCAGGTGCAGTCTCCCATGGTTGTGCTCCTATACTGTTCCATGGTATAGGGTGTCGCAATCTATAAGTTCTATAAGTCTTCCTGAAGGGAGCTCATCTTGGCAAATTTTGCACATGGAGTTCTAGCTTTTCACCCTTCTTCCCCACTTCCAGTGCATCTTTTTTTGTCTAATCTCAAAGTAATTATTGAACAATCAGTATAAAGGGAGTCAGCTGCTCTAAGAGAAGGTGTCTCACTCCTATTGGTGGAGGGTTATAATATGCTCTTTTTCATGCAACAATGCAGAAATATCACACAGAAACATGGGAATTTAGGTGGGAGCCTCAGGGCTAGTAGTGAGCAAAACGATTGTCTCTAGAGGGCAGCACTGAATTAGGAAAGCTGTATGTGAGAGGGGTGAGTATCTATCAGAAATATATTTTCAGTGTTGGAAATGATACTGTCCTAAAATAAAAGTTTCAATGGAAACAATTAATAAATTTGTTTTTAACTTAGACTTTTAAGTAACTTTGATAAAACTGATGGTATTTGGTTAATTCAAGAAATTAACAAATAAAAATAATTAATATCACACATATAACATTTTTGTAGTTTTCAGTTTATTTGACAACCTTTTGAATATCATTCTTTTCCTTTCTAATTAATTTATTAAATCTAAGAAATTTTGTTATTGAATTAATAAACTGTACATTAAGGATATATCAGTTTCTTTTGTAACACATTAAAATGAAAGCTGCTCATAAAATTATTAAAACAGAATTAATTCATTTGTATATGCAAAGTGCAATCAAAGCGTAAAAGGGAAATGCAAAATATATTACATACTCATTTTTTGTTATACACTGATCTGTTATAAAGGTTTAAGAGTTATGCATGTTACACCTGCCTTTAAGAATAAGCAGCTTCTGAAGACTGAGTAGTAAAGCCTGCTGATACTAACAGTATAGCCATTTAGTAGTAAAGTGCTGACTAACTGTTTTGCTTGTACTAAGTTTACCCAAACCAGTTATCAAATTTTTACAGATTAATGTAATGGTACAGAGTTTTCAAACTAACCATTTGTAAGCTAATGCCAAAATACTAACCTGTCATTACTCCAGCACCAATTGGTTCATAATCTTTGTGCTTACATAGTAACTAGCTTGCAAGCTCAGTGTCAGAACACTGGTCTATCAGTATCAATTAGTTCGAAAATTCAGTAACAGCACACTTCTCTAACAATACTTGATAACCAACTAGTTTGTAAATTTACATGTAATACTAACAAACCAGCCAGGCAATACTTCAGTACCAGTTAGTTTGAAAACTCAGTACCAGCACACTTGAATGACAATATTTTATAGCCAATTGGTCTACAAAATTAAGAGTAATACCAACAAGTCAGCCAGTCAACAATTTAGCATCATTACAAACCAGTAGGTCGTAGTGTGCTAGCACTAAGTTCACATATTGCTTAATGATAAAGACTATATGACAGGCTAGCATGCCAGTAGTAATTTTGTACAAGTGTTTTGTTTATTTTTTCTAAGTTTACAATGGACAACTAGTATGTACTTTATAATGATAGTCAAATATCTTATTGCTAGCTAAAAGCTGTTTAAAAATTGTTTGGTCAATTTGTATTTATAAAGTGAGAAGTAGATGTCAACATGTTTCCATTGTGACAGACTATAGAACAAGACAGAAACTCTAATAGGTGTACAAATCTAGTTTATGTAAAATGTGTACTGTATTTTTTTTTACTCTTTTATGCTGAATTAAATGACATACCTATTAAACTCATGGAGAAAAGTTGGGGGTTCTCATATAAATGCCAACTGCATTATACCACTCCCCAGGTGGCCCTATGGGTATTTGCCAGGATTGGTGGCAGTCAGTCCAGCAGTTTGCCAGTTATAAGCTGCTATACATACCGGCATTACCAAATAATGGTCTACATTAAATTACTGAATTTAATAATGTCTAGATTTATTTCTGATCATTTCCACTTCAACCTTGAATTTTTCAAATCCCAATTTATTATAAAAGCATTTAGTGTTTACATAAAACTTGAAGAAATCCTTTGGTATCTTGTTTTCTAAATGACAAAATGATTATAGTTTATTGCTTCTTCACATAACTTAATATTAAGGATTTTACTTGTTAGGTTATAATGGGTTTTGCTTACTCCATGCTTGCATCAGGATTGTGGCCAATGGTAGCTCTAATTATCCCTGAACACCAGCTTGGTACAGCCTATGGCATGTAAGTCCTTCAGCAAAATACTTATTAAATAGGATAAGATCCGATCTAGATAGTTTTTTCATGCCAGGTGATACACATGTTTGTGGACCATCTGCACAGTTCATAAACTGTGTTTATTTCATTTGTATGGATAAGTAAGAGATTACAATTATTTCATAATTATATCTAAAATGCAAGTTTATTGATTTACTAGAGCTAAAGGTTTTCTCTAATAAGTTAAAATATATTCTTTTAAACAGTTTTAGTTGTTCTACTGTGTTTTTAATGCAAACCTCTGTGAAACTTTCTTTTGTGACACTATAATGAAAAATAAAATATTTTTGATTTTATGTTGTTTTAAGGAAAAATGAAGACATTATAATATGTTTGGATTTGAATTTAGTTTTTTACAAAAATAGCTTAAAACTGTACTGTACTTCTAGATGAATGGTAGCAGCTAATGCATGGAGTTTGTTAAGTAGGTCTTCTTCATCCCTTTTCCTGAACTGGCTTGTAATATTACTCATTTACAAACTATCTCACCCGTAACTCCCAAAACTCTTCCATCAATTATCAACCTCCACCTTACTTGCATATGCAGTAAAGTTTTCTTTAATATTTGCCTTCTGCGGTGATCAGTTTTTCATCATTTTGATTATGCTACAAAATTGTGCTTTGTTGGCATCTCTCTGAGTTTTTAATCATTTATACTTTACACATTTTTCACATTTGGAAAATTTACATCTTTCCTTGACTACTAGTGAAGATTCCTCCTGAATTTTTATATTGTTCAACTTTTCCAGCGTTCTTCTGCTTGTGTCTTTTTGATGTTGCTAGTGAGGCTTCTGGTACTCTTTCATGTATTCCATTATCTTATAAGATAATACAAAATTGTTTCTGTTTTTTTATTAAAAAATTAATAAATGAAGAAGCTAGGGTGGGAGAGTATAAACTCTCATACAGAAACTTCTTGAGATATTCATGATGTTCTTATGGTCATTCATGTTTACATTATTTCTGTTGTTTTCTATTTGCCCATTCCTGACATGTGTGTGTTTCTTATTCTTTGAGGAATTTCTTTTGGAGGTGGATGATTCATCTTTTTTTCTTTTTTTTTACCTGATGTTTTGCACTTCTTTGCTTTTCGTTGAACCTAAATTATGTTTTTCTTCTCCTTTTCCTCGTGCTTAACTTATGAGAATTCTAGACCATTCTTTTTCATCCTCTTACTTTTCTAGATATTCTGTTGTTATTAAATTCTTTATGGAACAGGCTACACTGAAACTAATGTCTGTGCAAACTTTCTTTATTTCATTGGATTCATATTGTTGTTGCCTGTTATTCTACATTTTTATTAAGAGACAGGACTTGTGTTCCTTGAGACATAGATGAAGTAGTAGTGTCCAACTGAGACTCTCTCAATATCTTCTCCATTTATCAGTCATTTTAAAGAAGTTTTGATTTCTTTTTGTAACAGGTTGTTAATTTTCTGAGACTATTTTTGACATCTGAAGGCTTTCTCTTTTTTTAGTTTTGTTTTTGATGATTCCAGTTATGTAGGACTGTATCTGTTGGTGAGTTGCTTCTTTAAACTTGAACCTTATCTTCTTTCTTCCAGAGTTACCTCTGTTTTCTTCATTTCTCAGTGTTTGCTTTCTTGAGTATCTTGAACACTCATTTAGCTATTTTAGCCCTTTCTCATGGCACTTGTAATGCCAGAAAGTTTCTTGATCTAATGCTATGGATTCAAACCTTTTGGTTTGCCCAAAACCCCAGTTAAGTCTTGATGTTCAAGCTTCTCATCAGCAGTACTTTCATGGGTCTTCATAACCAACAGCTGCTAATAACATCTAAAACTCTTCTTCCCTTGTTCAGCTCTTGTAGAAAAATAGCATACCCAAATTAAGAGCTTTTGTTTACAGATTCTGAGTTCTTCACATGGGATTTTCTCTTCAAAAATGATTGCCTGCTCCAACTCTTTTTTTCTTTCTTTCTTGATGTGTTTCTTTCCTTGAGCTAGATGTGGCCTAGTATTAATATGTCCAGGCTATGAATCTAAGCATTTATAGTTTGCAGCTCAGTATTTCAATAACATGCTCCCTCCACTTTCAAGCTGTAGATGCATTAAAAAGAGTGACAGCCAACTTCATACATGGTACTCACCTCTCTACAGAACAGATAGCTAATACTTCAAACAACTACTGAAAAGTTTGTGCATGTGCCAAGGCTTTGAATGAAACTCCGCCCCTACATGTAATAATATGTACTGCACTAGTCTGTCTATGTCTATGGTTAAACCAGCATTAGACTATGCCCTTCCATTAGTGCAGTATTCCCCTTGAGCACTTTATGTGTATCAAAAGCTCACTCTTTTCCTCAGCACTGTAGTGATTGGTCTCATATTAATTTTTGATTAAGAATTACAGAAGTTTTACACTTATTATTTGTAATATTCAGTTAACATTTGAAGTGTT
Organism: Limulus polyphemus; assembly: GCF_000517525.1. NCBI lineage: Eukaryota > Metazoa > Arthropoda > Merostomata > Xiphosura > Limulidae > Limulus > Limulus polyphemus. The sequence continues at coordinate 18,922 of NW_013666952.1, forward strand.
ATCTTTACTTACCTTCATTTTCAAGAAAGAAAGATACAGATGTTTAAAATGGCTTCAGTTAGAGCTTCTTATACAAATTTATTATATTTTCTTGCATTTTGGTATGGGCACCTGCAATTTGTGGAGGGCCCGTATGGGAATTTCACTTTTGCAACAATACATACTGTAACTCTTGAGATTTGTTAACATATTTTCACAAAAACTGGTAAGGTTTTTATTAAGATTATCTTATAAGTATCTTGTACACAAAGAATGAAATTATTTTGATTAAGTGTTTCTACTAAAAATATGTTATTTATCTCTTATAGTTATTTGCACTCAAACTTAATAGTTTGAGTTCAAGATGATTTTCGTTTTAAGTATAAAAATACTTTTCTTCGCCTTATAGTTTTCATATTTCATTTGCATAACCTCTATAACCTCCTAAATGAATATTTATATTTTATTTTCCATTTTGTCTACCATATCACTAACTGTATTTTTACTTTATTACTCATCTAGGCACAAGTCAATGGTGTTCTCAAGGTGTAATTACAGTATCTTAAGCAGAAATGCACAAGCCTTCAGCAAAATTATCTTACCCCTGCACAAGATCTTAAACCTTGAGAACTGATGCAAAGTAGAATGTATTTTTTAATGCTCCTATCCCTTGAATATTTTCTCCCAGCTTGGAAAGTTTCTTCTCCTATTTCGACTCTTTTTATTTTTTTTACCCCAAATCTGCTCATCTTCATTTTTTATTTACTCACCTTCATAGTCTGCTGTCTTCCTTAACCCTTCTTTCAGAGGCTCTGCATCATTACCCTGACAGCTTTACTGGAGAAAGTCACACTAACATGTTCTTCATGCTACATTATTTTTTCTATAGCTTTTGGCAAGTTTACTTGCTTTCTTTGTTTCTGGGATTTGCTTCATCAGGATGCATTATTTCCGATATAATATCTTACCTCCCTCACAAAATAGCTTTTCTCGATTAGTACTGCCTTCTATCGGTGCATATCTTCAACACTCACCACTAGCCTTCCACCTCCTGCTTCTACATATCCACATGTAAATGATTATGCAGCAGCTCTCCACCAATACGAGCACGACACAACCTCTATCATAACCAATGCCCTCTCCACATTTGCACTTGTTAATCACTTCTCAATTGACATTAATACTGTACAGTCATGCTTGTTTTTGCTCACAAATTTGTCGACGTTTGCCTTTATACTATAGACTTAGTTTCTCTTTTCTCTGTTTTTGTTATTTCTTTATTTACAGGGGGCCTGTTTGCTAGTGTATTGTGGATCACAATCTGTGGCAAACGGTGCCTGTCCAAGTATACTTTTTTTTATAATCTGCACTGTCCATCCTGTGACCAATTCCAGATGCCACTGGGTGTTGGTTGATTAACTCCATTGGCGTGGTTGCTCTGCTTTTCAAAATAGGGTATCTTGGTCTCTGGTGATGTGGTCCTCCAGACTCTCCAACATGTTTTTCCCTCCTTTCTTCTAGTGTAGTATGGGAGTCCTTGCTACTTATCAGTTCCTAGCCACTGGGGTGGTGGACCATGAAAGCCTGTCCTCCCGAGAGATGCATCATACCACTCAGTTGAGAGTATGGCAGTGGCATTCTGCAGGTGTCGATGGCATATAGCACTTCCTACCATGGACTTGAAGTATAATTCCAGATGCTGCCAGGTTTTAGTTGTAGCACTACCCCATATTAATATATATATATATTTGGCAAATTGCTTTTTCCCAATGTGGCATTCCTCCTTCCTAATATCCTCCAGATGTACATTCCTGGTGGGTCAAGTCTTGGTTGGAGATGGACCTGGCCACTATCCCTCCTCCTACCGTGGACTGGATGAAAAATGCCAATTGCTGTAATGTTTTGGACTAGAGATACACCCCAGGTCTACAGTCCATCTTCCTACTTTCTGCTGAATGTTGTTTCCCAGTGGATCTGGTGTTGGTTGTAGCTGAATATGGCACATATATTCTTACATATGTATGGCTGGGTATCCTCCTCCTACTGCAGACTGAAAGAAACATATCCAATGCCAATGCCACCAGGTTTTGGACTGGAGATGTCATCCCACCAGGGCTTTCCTCCTTCCTACCATCTGCTGGATGTTGGCTCATGGTAGATCAGGTGTTGGTTGGTTTGGAAATGCATGCATGTGGAGAAGGATTTTGGTATGGAAGCTTGTCTTCCCTACCAATTCCCCTTTCGAGGTGAAGAGGTTGGTGATCCTCTACCTACCACAGATCTCATGTACAATTCCAAATACCACCAGGTGTTGGATGAGGTAAAACTACCACTACAGTCTGTCACATCCTAGCCACTCGACACCCATTAATCGATAATACATATTCTGGGATTCCTTCATATTTTTCCACCTTTTATGTTTACAATACAGTCATAAAAGAGCAAAGAGTATACCTTGATCAGATGTGGTGCTTTCTCCCACTGAGGTGTGATTTTTTTTTTTGGTTTCCACACCTCATGGTCTCTCTTTTGGTGCTTTCTAAAGCGGGATCATGTTTTCACCCAACTTTCACCAATTCAGTGTTAAATTCTAGCTATTTTGTGAGGGGAGGTAAGGTATAGTATCGGAAGTTAACATTTTCCTAAACTGAAAATATATTTCCAATAGATACTTACCTCCTCTCACATTTCCCACCCAGCCTCCACACTTTTGGTGATATATGGTGTAGGTCTTCTGACCAATCTCAAAGTGATTAATGAGTGCATATGTGGAGAGGGTGTTGGATATAATAGGGGTTGTGCCATGCTCCTATTGGTGGAGAGCTGCTGCATAATTATTTACATGTGGATATGTAGAAGCAGGAGGTGGAAGGCTAGTACTGAGCATTGAAAATTTTTGCCAGTAATAATCAAGAAAAGCTATTTTGTGAGGAGAGGTTAGTATCTATCACAAATACATTTTCAGTTTAGAAAAATTTTAACTTTGTGGAGTTAAACTCCCTCAATTATACCTCAGGAACTCCATTTGGCTTCCTTTCTTTATGTAGATGTTTTTTGTGTGAGTTCCTCTTCCTGTGGCTCCTTTATGTTGCCCCTCATCCAGAGAGGCCATCCATCATGAGGATCTGTGATAACTTTTTTCTGGAACCACCCCTCAGCTTTGGTCTTGTGAGAACTTGACTCTTACACTTTATCCACACACACACATACACACTGGAGACAATGGAACCCACCATGTGAACAGTGTTGCCTCACAAGGAATAACTTTCTTTATCTCCTGAAATCCACATTGAGTAGGATGTAATGGAGAGTGCTAAGTCCATCTGTCCCTGTTGAGATGGGGTTTTCCACAAGACTGCTTTTTATTTTATCTTCCAACCCATACTGCTACTTCACACTTGATCAGCTCCTGCTGTCCCTATTTGCAGTAACATTGCACATTCTCTGAGTTTGGGAACTTATTTGGATGATAGATAATTCCTGTTCAGTCCATACACTGCTTGGGTGTTCTTCCCTACATGAATTTCTCCTTCTAGTGAAGTAGGAGAATCCTTGCTTCCCTAGTATTAATCCATGAAGGATTCCTCTTTGGGTTGGTGTATTCCTACTGGTGTGAGACCAAGTAGTTGCATTGAATTCATCCCTTGATCACAAGTAGTGAAGTGTTTATCTGGAAGGCCTTCCCCACTACTCTAATAATTGGATCATTCCTGGTAGTTATCACCAGCCAGTTGAGTCTTGAATTTTTCTCAGGACATAGATCTGAGGTGATTCATCCATACACCTGCTTATTCTGGTAAATTTTTCTCTTGTCCTGTATATCTTATTGCTGTAGCCACACTACACATGCAGAGTATGCTAATCCCATGAAATATATAAGCTGGTTGAGCAGCATTTAGTTATACTCACCTTTGTAACACTTTAGCACCATGCAGGATATTCCTTTGAAAGTACCTTTATTCACTATCACTTGTACTGGACAAAGAGAGATAAATGAAATCTTCCACCAGGTCCCCCTCCCAAGTGGGTGACATGTTCAATGAGCTTTCCCTTTCTGTCACTATATTTTGAAAGAGGAACTCATCTTTTAGATTTTTTCATCTAGACTGGTCACTCCACAATCTTCACTTTGTGGCATTCTAGCTATCTGTTCTGTGGAGAGGTGAGTAATGTTTCTGAACTTAACATTTTCCTTACCTGAAACTGTAGAACCACCCACCCGGCCTCATCACTTCCAGTGTGTCTCTTATGCCTCATCAAGAATGAGCTTATGGTATACACAAAATGGTAAGGAGAATACTGTGCATGGAAATTGTGTCACTCTCTTGTTGTTGGAAGAGTATAGTCTAATACTGATTGGGTCCTAGACTAGCTCAGTACACATTATTACCTGTAGGAGTGGGAGTTTCATTAAAGGCTTAACATATGCATAACAGCTTTTTGGCAGTGGCACAAGGTATTAGCTATTTGTTCTATGGAGAGATGAGTACCTATCTGAAATACACGTCTTTGCCATGGAAATGATAACTACCACTATTCAGTCAAGCTAGAGTAGTCCAAGAGTTGGCAGTTGGTGCTGTTGACTAGCTGCATTTCCTCTAGGTAACTGGAGACCATTGTCTAAAACTGTTAAGATGGAGATATTACTTCCTATTAAAGTCTCGGACACTGTATATTGGTTGTTGTATTGTTTTCACCTCACATTGAAAGTGCTTCTTTATCCTCTTCTATGTAAAGGGTTTGGTGTTTGGTTTAAGAAAGAGTCCATTGCTCATGTAAACCATCTAGAACTGATAATGATTACATGGGCATGTTTTCATTTCCAGGATTGTCACTCAGTTCACTCTACATAGTTTCCTAAAACAGTCACTAGGGAGACACCAAGCATTGCTCATTGAATCTAGTTTTCTGCAATTCACTTTTGCTGTGTACAAAATTTCTGTTTAAACGTGACAAAATTATTATCATTAAAAATGAAATTTTTTTGGACAAATTTTGTTGAAAGATCTGTTCTTTTATACACTATTTAATGATTCAAATGTATGCCATGATTTCATTCACAAGCTTCCAACTTTTTGGTTTCAGACTTGCTAGTTATGGTAGTAGATGATTTCAGTCAAAATTTGTTAAGCTTTTTTTTTCTGTACTTACTGGCCTTTAATTCATTGTGCCGTGTTCTGTTTCATACCCTGTAGTGTCCTGTTCAGTTTGGGGTTTCTCTTTTTATTTTTTTCTTCTTCTTCTTCATCTTTAAAAGTGGGAATCATTTCTGTTCTCAAACCTCAGTATTGTCTCACTTCTGTCGTCATGGTTGGTTAGTGTCAAGTCTTATGTTTACATAGTGGATTCTCTTTTGAGTAGCTCAACTTTTTCTTTAATCTTGCACTTCTTTTATTTTTATGAGTTTATCAGTGCCAATTGAAGAATTTCTTTTGCTTCTATTAGTGACAAAGTGATAACACTTTTTTGTTTTCTTTGACAGTTACTTTTGGTTCTCTCCAAGGCCTTTCTTGCCCTACAGAACATACTTGGCTCTTTTATGTGCTCTCTTCTTTCCTGTTGATTTTTCATGCTCATACACTACTTCTGTTTAGAATCTTTCATGTGGAAAGTCTTTTGAATTGTGCCACAAAAAATACCTTTTTCTTGGTTCATGTGGTATCTAGTCACTATTAATCTGACTTGTATCCTGCTGATATTTCTATAAATTTTTTTTTCTAGTACCAAGAATGATTTACATCTCTTCACTGACTGTTCCATTTTGTTTAAGACTTAGATGGCTCATGAGGGTAAAGGGATATTTCCTCTATTTACCTCTGTTTAAGCATTTGCCTCTTTAGTTGGATTCCTAGGCCACCATCAAGCCAGTTATGAGGTTAAAATGGAATGTAACCATGACTATAATTCAAGGTTCTTCCTCCCAATAAATGCAACTGTTCTCAGTTCATAATAACCCCCACATTCATGTAGCATTACAATTGTATTAAGTTAATAAACCCCTTGACATATCTTATACCTGACATAACTAGAACTTTTTGATGATCATTGCTTCTTTTTCCCATTTAAGAAGCATGCTGATTCCTCCTTTCTTCCAGATTTTTCCCTTTCTTCATCAGTGTGAGATTCAAGTAATTTGTTTGAAATCTACACTTTTAACAGTAAAATAAAATTGACTCTATACTGGTAGGTGGAGGGTCTTCTATGACCTACAAAATATTTTTTGAACAAATAATGCCACAAAGGGCACAGAAAGAAAGTTGAAAATATCTAACAATGATTGCTTAGTGGATTATCTAAATATCCATCTATTGATTCAATTTTTGGCTAAAAGTTTAATATTTTTAGAATCCCATTTCTTTACCTTTAATCTGTGACTATTGATTCATTGCCAAATCCATAAACCTTATATGTGATAGGTACTATCACTTGAAAACATGTCCTATATATAATTTTAAGTGAAGGGTATAGCTAGTAAACCTACAAGCTTATTTCATGAAAAAAACGTTTTCAGTCTGAGCAGCAACAGGGGATTAAATATGAAATAATACTAAGGTATGTATTCATAGAAAAAGAAAGATTTAACCTTTAGAATTAACTATATTTCTTGTGCCTTTAGAATGCAGTCTGTCCAAAATCTTGGTCTTGGAGTTATTACCATTTTAGCTGGATTAATTGTGGACAAGAAAGGTTATTTGGTCTTAGAAACATTTTTCTTGGGCTGGCTTTGTTGTAAGTATTTTTTCCTTTTCTATTCATGATATAATATGATAATATGTTTAAGACTTTTATAGTTTAATTTAGAGTATTTGTGACATGAAAGATCACTGTTGAACTGTAAGCTTTATCATATTGAATTTGTATTGCTTACTTCTCTCCAGTCTTCATCAAATTATGTAACTAAATTTCAACATCTACAAACAACTAGTCCTACAAATATGAGAGGGTCAAAATGTGTATGTCATGACCTATCTTACAGAGCTGTATCCAAAATTTAATGAACCTACTTTATAATCAATGTGTGTCAATAAGTGTGGCATCAAGACATAGTTTATAATACACATTGCTATATTATCAAAATTTTAATTTCTTAATTTCAAAAGGAAATATTTAAATCAATTCTCAGTTATCACTTCCCTGTGTCACATGACATGTCTCAATTCTGAATTCTTCAATTTAGATTTTCTTTCTCTACCATCTTATGGATTTCAGTGTGTCCAATTAATTACAGACTCATACTATAGATGTTGACAAACCAAAACATAAAGAGTGAACAGCCATTTTTCATGTTTTACTGAGATATCCCTCAATTTTCAACATCCATATGACATGGTTCTCCTGTTTGTCTCTGTCTCTCAAGACATTCTCTCTGACATTGCTAGTGCAGATATTTTTAACCAATGGAAAGAGCAAATTTCGAGAGGATACCTCCACACATAGAACAACTTAATTCCTTTTCACATCTGCCTATAAGACTTGCATGCCATTAGCCTTAAGCTACCTTCCACATAAAAAAACATGTTTAACATGAACTGTGTTAGTGCATGATGTCATCATCATCATGTGGCATTAGCCCTCCACCAATAGGAAGACGACACAACCTCCTTGTGCAGTAGCTTCTCATAAGCACTTGCACTGAAAGTTATTTTTTAAACATTATCTAGAATCAAAGTGCTCCATAATTGTTAATCAGTCGCTTGAGATTTGCGATAGTTTACAACTGTGTTAATTTTCATTCAACTTTACCTGGTTTAGTGTTTATGTTTCACACAACCAATGTGGTATCTTTAATTTTGCTTAGAAAAAAAAAACATTTGATGATGACCCGCCATTATGACTTCTCAAGTGGTGGTAACTTCCACTTTGTCCTGTGATATTGATCACGTTCCTAATACAGGAACTGTGGCTACTGGAGGCTTGTTGTTTGTGGAGGATGTGACAGTCATTGTTCAATGTTTTATTTGTTCTTTCAAGCACACTGGGCTTCCTCCTTTCATTTATTTGGCTAATGTTGTTCCCTCTCTCCAGTTTAATATGACCAGGATAACGATGAAGTTTACTGGCTATTTCCCCATCAAGGTTTGTCCTAGGCACAGCTTTATCTGTGGAAGAAAATCCTCACTCTTCTGATCTCTTCCTTGACATGGTTTTGTAGGTATGTTCTTTCTTTCTCTTATGTCTTTTGATTTTTCTTGTGGTTTACTACATGAAACCCATATTCAATTTTACATTGTATTCCCTTCTTCACCTGATATTAAGGTCTATGTGGACTCATTTGTCCTGACATACAACCATTCTTCATTTTCATTTCTCGATTCCCAGTCTTTGGAATACCTTTTACCTGCTTAGGGGCAAGACTCCTTAATTTCTCTTTCCCTTTCTAGTGCCCAATTTTCACACTTTTGTCTCTTTCTTACCACTCTTCTGCATTACCTCTCATCACTTTACTTATATCTCCAGAGGGGTTTTCTGAAGAGGTTTGTTCTCTCTTTGTTTTTTTCATCACATTGGCCTGTACTTCTTCTCTATCCCTCCTTACTTGGTTACTCTGCTGTTCGGTCTTGTTGAGACAGGATGCTCTCTAACTAATGTAGGCCTTCCTCATGCTTATCTCTGATGTTCTTTACCAGACTCCTTTACTTCATACGGAAGTCATCGGAGGTGTTTTTTTACTCATTGGAGACCCGGATTAAGGTGGCCCAGCATCAGTCCTCATTATTTTTTTTGTTTCTCATTTTTCTCAACCTCACTCTTTTGTTTCTTCTCCTAGGCACACATCTCCCATTCCAACTTCCCAACCTTCTTTTTCTTCTTTCTATCCTCCCACTTCCTGATGTCAGAGTCATTGCTCATCTCATCGGTGATTACCCTATCAGGTCTGGCCATGTAGGAGCCCGTCTATCTCTTTCTCCAATCTTTTCTCCATTTTTAGCCAGTAGTTGGGTTTTTCAGGTTCTCACCCTTGGCCTATCTCTCCATTTATCTTCTTTTCCTCCCCTTTCCCTCCAATCCTATTTATCTTCAGCATCTCAAGGATGTGGTCTTGGATCTTTTGGCCAAGAACACCATTGAGAGAGTACTTACCCCTACTCAGGGTCATTATTCTCATCTCTTTGTGGTCCCAAAGAAGACCAGGGAATGGCATCCAGTTATTGATCTGCCATCTCTCAACTGGTTTTTTGTCATCCCTCGGTTCATATGGAGGATTTCTTTTTATCTCAGGTGTTTCTTTTCACCAGGTCTGTGAAGGACCAGGGTCAGTGTTTTGAATGCCATTTTACATGTTCTAATTGCCCCATCATCCAAGCAATTTCTTCATATCATCCATCCAGGAAGATTGAGTTTTCCAGTTCTGTGCTCTTCTACTTTTAGCATTACTTCTTCTCTTTATATTCAATCAATCCATGGTGGCATTCAGCTGCCATACATATGAATTGGGGGCTGAATTTCAACTGCGGGAGTTGGCTCGGCTAGGCTGGTTTGTCAAACCTTCTTAGACTTTTCTTACACCTAACCAGTACTTGATGCATCTGATCATACCAATACTATAGTAGTCATTCTCTTGCTACTCCCCCCATCTGGACTTTTCTTACACCTAACCAGTACTTGGTGCATCTGATCATACCAATACTATAGTAGTCATCCTCTTGCTGCTTCCCCCCATTTGGATCTCTATCCCTTCACAGATGCTTCTCTGTCTAGTTAGGGTGTGTCTCTGAATAGCATGACCTCAGGTGTGGGCTGTGTTGGAGCATTCATTTCACATTAAATTACTCAAATTTCTCGGCATCAGTTGGGCATGTTTTCATTTCCTCCCTCTTCTGGTTGATCAGTTGGTAAAGATTTATTCTGACAGTTCCACAGCTGTTTCTTTTATCAACCATCAGGGGGATACCCATTCCAAGACCGTTTGCTTCTGCACATTAGGCATGCTATTTTAGGCTTGTTCCAATCGAGTTCAGCTTGTGGCTTGTCATGTGCCAGGGGCTCTAAACTTGGTAGCAGACTGTCTCTTGACCATACAGGATTCTACCTACAGAGTGGTCTCTTGACCCAGAGGTTTTTCATTGAGCATGACTCTCATTGATACTTTTGCCACTCCTCCCTACACCAAACTTCCCATCTTCTGGTCACCAGTTCCTCATCCTTCTGCCCTGGTAGTCGATGCTTTCAGCCAGGACTGGCCTCACATTTTTCTGTATGCCTACTCTCCTCGTTTTCTTCTCCCTCATATCCTTGCATTGATACATGGCACTCTTTGTCAGGTCTTGTTGGTGGCACCTCTTTGGTCAGCACAAATGTGGTTTCCTCTGTTTCATTAATTAACATCCAGGCCAACTTTTCCTTTGCCCTATTCCTGCTCTCTCTTGATCCAACTACCCACATCTCTTTTACACCTGAGAGTGTCATTCCTTCATCTTCATATTTGGGATTTCTCCAGTCTATTGCCTACTAAGCTGGCCTCATCAACTGTGTAGCCTTTTTTTTCTTGTCCATTCCTGTCATCCTTCATCTCTGCCCATCTGTCAATGGATAAGGTGGGTGTTTCAACATTGGTCCATCCACCACTCCCTTCCTCTAAGCCATCTTACTGTGGCCTCTCTTTCAGTCTTTTTCATGTGGTTTTTGACCATAGATTGTAGGTTTTCACCATTACCAGGTATCAAGTGGCTTTATCAACTATATTTTGCCTTTCTCATTACTGCCAGGTTTTTTCTTCCCCTTTCCTCTCCACTTTGTTCATGTCCTTCCTTCTTCACCGATCCCCTCATTCTACTTCCATTCCTTACTGGGACTTTTATGTGATTTTTACATTTACTTTGCTCAAGCCATTGGTCTCATGTTCATAATACCATCTTTCTCTGATGACCTGTTTCCTTCACTTTCTCACTTGTGGTCATCATCATTTGGATGTATTTACCACTGAAGCTTCTGAAACTCTCCTTTACCTGGGACATTAACATGGTTTTACATGCTCTTACATGTACTTCATTTGAAATGTTGATTTCATGTTCCTTATACCATGTTTTACTTAAGGCATATTTCCTTCTCCTTCTTGCCTATCATCATCATCATTTAGATATATATATGCTATTGATGCTTCTCACACTCTTTCACATTGCTTACTTATTTCTCTACCCCAACCAGGCCTTTCTTCCTAAGATCTTGGCTGCTCAGGAAGGTGATCATTTTCTCTCTCCCACCTCAGTTCTATGCTCATTCAGACCCAGATTGTCATCTCTGTCCAGTTCAGGCTGTTCAGTGTTACTTTACTTGGCATATACTTCTTCTTTTGGAGGGTTCCCATTATTGTTTGTCTCTACCTTGGGACCTCTCTCCTTCCAGAAACTTCTTGCTTTCTACCCTTACAGGTTGGGTCTGCTGTTGGGATGGTGGACCTTGAAGAGTTCCTCACTGATTTTGTACAGCACAATATGATGAGAAATAGGACAGTGCTGACACTGTCTGTGTAGCACAGGTCGCTTCTCTAACAGATAGTGTGCTTTCCTCCTGCAGCAGTATGGGTTCATCACCCCCTAACCACACTACACTTCTTGGCTTGCTGACCACTTGTGTGCTAGTGCTTGGCTAGTCGTGCTAGAATTCTGTCCATCTATTGCCTTTCCTTCTAGGCAAAGGGTATACCCTGGTCAAAACGAGGTGTAGGTCTCCCACAAGGTGTGCCCCTATGGAGCCCCTGCTATCAGGTGTCACATACAGTGGGCATTCCCTTGAATTATCTCTGAAGGGAGCTCATCTAAGTTTAATGTTTGAACCAATTTCTCCCTCTTTTCAATATGGAATTTTAGATATTCTGTGTGAAGAGGTGAGGTATCATATCAGAAGTTAACATTTTCCTTAACTGAAAATGTATTTCTGATAGATACTCACCTCTACATACTTTCCCACCCATTCTCTGCACTTCCAGTGCACTTTCTTTTTCCCTTTTTTAAGAATGAAGTTAATTTGAGCACAAATGCTTAGGAAGAGCTACTGTATGAGGAGGTTGTGTCAAATTCCTATTGGTGGAGGGCTATTGTCACATGATAATGACATCATGCGCTAGCATAGTTCATGGTAAACATGTGTTTTCATTTGGGAGGTAGCTCGTGGCTGGTGGCATGGAAATATCCTTAGTATATGTGAAAAGGAATAAAGCTATTCTGTGAGTATTTATTGGAAATATATTTTCAGGTAAGGAAAATGTTAACATTCAAAATATCACATTATCATGTTTGTATGTACATGGAAGATTATTATTATAAGTAAATACTTGAAGTATAAAAGAATCACTAGTTAACAAATAGCAGAATCAACTGTATAGTGTGATTACCAGTAATGAGTCACTCTTAGTTTTTCATGTAAACAATCATAATTTCTCATTCTAATATGGATTATGAGAATAAGTTTAGCCAAAAGGTGTTTTTTATCACTTAAATAATGTATTGAGGCCCTGCAGGCCTACGAACTAGGATATAATTTTAAACATATTTTTTCTGTTTTAAATATATCACTATCTAAATTTGACTTTAGATTTTGTGTGAGTAAGAAACAAATGTAGTTACAAGCATGATAAAATCTGAAAATACAAAGAAAGTGTTAAAAGTTGCTGTGAGGGAAAAAGATTAATATGGTCAACATTTCAACCAAACAACTTTCATAGTTTTTGATGAAAGCTGTTTTTCCTATGGTATTATAAGATATAATGATATCCCTTAAGAGTATTTGAATAGGATCTGCAGAAATGTATCACAGAGTAAATCTGAATTCTCTGAGTTTAGCATAGAAAGAAACTGGATACAATGTAACATATAGTGGAACATTTATTATTAAACACCATACACAATTAAAATTTATTTATGGTGCTTTACTGAAGGTTTGATAGCTCTTAATGAAGTTGAAGAAGATTTGTCAAAAATATTTTCCAGACTAAGAAAAGATAGCATTATATATGTAGAACAATAATCCTATTCTTACTAGGGCACATTTGCTACATACAGCACTGTTGGTCATTCCCATAGAAAAATATGGGAGGATGTTTTCTCAAGGTATCACCTGACTTATCAGTGGAAAAAAATCTCTGTCTACTTTTATATAGTATGCACAAGTTCAAAGAATTGTTTTCCATGAGAAAATGCACATGATAACATAGGTGAATTACCTAGAACAATAGATAAGTAGGGTGAAAGGAACTTAGTCACTTCCTGGACCAACACTCTACATTAACCTATGTGCCATGTAATTTTAAAAAATTTGGATAAGTTTAGAATGAAAAAAGCAGCTAGTAAACACCTAATATGTCTGATACTACTGTCCAAAATGTTGACCTAGTTAATATTTTATCCCTTACAACTTATTCATTTTATATTTTAAGGTTTTTAAATGCTCTGAGTTTTAACTTTTAAAAAGTTTTACTCCCTTCTTATAATACTTTTTCTAATTTGGGGAAAATTGTAATTGTTACATGAAAACATTATAGTTTTGCCAGTTTTAGATGCTTTCCACAAGAAAATATAGTAATCATAATGTTTTTAATTAACTTTTTATAGGTTCTCTATTATCTGTTGTAGTTCTTTATATCATCAACAGCAAGAACAGTAAGTTATTATTGTTAATAATTCAGATGAAATGGAATAACACTCAAAGATTCTTTTAAAACTCATCCAAGATATGGGTCCAAAAGAATGGTTAATCATCAGTTAAAAATGAAATCAAACACTTATTGTTTGTGACTAGACATTTTTACTTAAGCTCAGTCATGTTGATAAGTTGAATTTTAACATATCTGAACTACAATTACTTACTTTTTGTAATAGTTTATTATAAAAAGCATTACTTAAATAGTGAAATCAGGTCAAAATGAAAAACATGTTAACCTTCTATGATGCTGGAGGTTAAGACCTTGTATGCGACTACCTACTAAAAGCATGTGACACATGTACACTGATAGCAAATTTGAACCAGATATTTAACATACTATATAGTTCCTATACAACAATTACTTATAAAGGTGTTATTGCCCACAATTAATGTTTGGAAATTCAGCCACATTATTTATTAAAAAAACTGACTGAAAAGATAATTTGTTAGAAAAACCTTAGTCTTCATCCTGTGATATCCACTCTGTAGGAGCTTATCTATAAAGTGTATTAGTATAAAATCTGCATTATTAATTGTGTTATTAGGGTTATAGACATGCAACTTAATCCTGTAGTCTTCTGTGTTTGTGTAAATATTATCATCTTCACTAGCTCTCTGTTTGCTCTCTGTTAAGTGTCATTTTAACAATTAGAAATGATATCCTTTTGGATTTTAATCATATTTTGTAAACTACTTATGCAAGAAGATATGTATGGACCTATGAATAATGTATGAGTCACAAAAAAATTAATCATAAATATTGTTAATATTTTTATTAATCTCATTAATTATTGCTTGTTTCCCTGTGCATTTGGCATAGAAAATTAGTGTTTTCAACCAAATATTTGGTAGGTTCTCTATGCTGAGTATTGCAACAGGCAAAAAACAAAGTTACTCACTATGTTGAAATATGTGGACCACCAAACCTGTAGCAAATGTTATAAAAACAAATTGGTAATGGGATGGTTAGATAAACTAAAATCAATTTACAGTCAGAGCATTATATCTAGCGGGATCTAGATTTTTCAGTACTCACTATTTGTGCAGAACATTATAGGCAAGAATGCAATATACCCCCTATAATCAACAGAAAACTACAGATTTCCTAACTGCAAAAAACATTGACTTTCCACTGCATGTGACTCTAGTAGAAAATCAATACTGTGAAAATATTTTCTCCATATGGGCTTAGTATGTGTAATGGTACTTTAGGCTTAGGTATATTTCAACTTACTGGTAAATCATAAAACAGGATAAATACATTGTTTTATTAAATAAATACAGTCTAAAAACTAGTTTATTGTCTCTTGGTGTTTTAAGAATTAACTTGTTTACTTGACCTTAGATCCATTGGTTTAAATTCAGCTTAAAGATATAGGTAGGTTATAATATAAATCAGGCTAAATACATTTTATTATTAACTTTACATATATTGTTCTAATAAATTATTAAGCTCTATATAATTAAAGATAAACTTTATTACTTTAGTGTGAATACAAAGTTGTGATAAAAAATAATATCATTGTTTCTTAAACATTAGACTTAACAGTAATAGTATTAACAATAGGCTACTGGTATTTGGTATTGAGTATTTATTATCAGGTTATTATTATTACAAATACAATGGTTAAAACTAGTGTAGGAGTTAAGCATTCACAGTTTGTTAGGTGTAATGGGGGCAATGAATGTGTTTTATTTGGGAACTTGGGACTGGAATGTAATTTTAACGAAGCTAGTAATGTAGATGTGCAATTTGTATGTAGAGTTTGTAGGTTGAAGGAGAAGTTGGAGGCAATCGCAATTAAAGTAGAGACAGTAGAGAAGTGTAGATTGTGGGAATTGGCAGCACGATTTCAGGAGGAGCTTAAATTTTTACATGCTAGGGATACATCAGCTAACAGTGACTGTCAGGAAGTTAGAAAGAGTACTGTTAGAGTAAAAAGTAGTGAATTTTGTTAGAATGAGCCTATCCTGTTGAGCAACAAATTTCAGTCCTTGGCTTCTGCAGATGAGGATCTATTGGAGGGAAGGAAAACAAAAGGGTCAGAAGAATGTGGATGATAAGGAGGTTATAGTTATTGGTGATTCCTTGACAAGGCATGTGGATAGAATACTCTGTAGGGTAAACAGGGACAAAAGAATCAGATTATGCTACCCAGGGGCACAGGTGGAGGATTTAACTGACAGAGCAGGAGATATAATAAAAGGGGCTAGCACAGAAGCAGTTTTTGTGGTGCATGTAGGGGCTAATGCTGTAGGGAAAGGTAAGGGGATGAAGTTATAATTAGGTCACTAGAGATAAATGCTAGGATTAGGTTAGTATGTAGGGATGAATAGATTGGCTGGTTGGACTTGTGGGATCAGTTCAGTGGAAGAAGGTAGCTTTTTGAAATGAATGGTTTACATTTAAATAGGGTAGTTTGCTAAGTCTATTAACTCAGCTGTAAGAGAAGTTTTAAACTAGGACTAGACAGTGGTGAGGGCCAGGAAATACTAAATGCAAAAAAATTGAGGCAGAGAAAAGCTAAGCATAGGAAATGAGTATAGAACTATAATAGTTGTAAGGATAGACTTAATTGTTACTGTTGTAATGCTAGAAGTATAAGAGATAAAATAGATGACTTTAGAGCACTGATAGGAATGGAGGATTTTGATATAATGGGAATAGCTGAAACATGGTTAAACATAGATGATTTTGATGACAGAAATTTCATTGAAATATAGGGTTAAAGGCTATTTAATAGGGATGGAGTATTAAAGAGGGGAGGAGGAGTGGCTTTATATGTAAAATATGAGTTACATCCTGTTGAAGCTAAGTATATCAAAGATAATAGCAAAGAGATTGAATCCATTTGGGTTTCTATTAGTGGATATAAAGGGAAAAGGCTTTTAGTGGAAATTTGTTACAGACCACTAGATGATACTGATGAAATTAGTGAGAAACTTTACAATGATATTAAGATTTCACTTGTTAATGAAGTCATAATTATAGGTGATATTAATTTCAGGCATATAGATTGGGGAGTGCTAGAGTCAACCCATGAGGAAGAAAGGTTTTTGGAAACTGTTCAGGATGGTTTTCTTTATCAATTAGTCAAGGAACCTAATAGAAACAATGATATTTCAAATATATTGTTAACTTCAAATATAGAAGTAATTGAAAGGGTGAAAACTGGGGAACATCTGGGTGAAAGTGAACATTGCCTTATTAGGTTCGATGTTTTGCTGCATATGGAGGTAAGGAATAATGATATTTTGGTTACAAATTTTGAAGGGATGTGACAAGAATTATATGTTGTGAATTGAGCTCCTTACCTTAGGAAAGACATTGAATTGCTGGAAAGGTTTTAGAGAAGGGTTACTAGAATGGTGCCTGGGATGGAGGAGTTGTCATACAAGGAAAGGCTGAAATCTCTCAAATTGTTTTCTCTTGAAAAGAGAAGAGTTAGGGGGGCTCTGATTGAGGTGTTTAATATTGTAAAGGGAATTGATAGTGTTGATGCATAATCTTTTTTCATATTTAACAGTGAGAATAGTAGGACTAGGGGCCACAAGTATACATTTTGGCACGGTAGGTGTCATCTTCAGCTAAGACAGTTTCATTTTTCTAACAAGGTGGTTGGCCTTTGGAATGGGTTGCCTTCAGATGTTGTAGAGGCAGTAAATATAAGTGAGTTTAAGAAAAAGCTTAATAGATATATGAATGATAAGGGCTGGCTTTAATTTTTTTTTTAAATTTAGTTTAGAGGATGGAACAGCTGAGATGGACCAATAGGTCCCATGTTGTCCAAAAACATTGTTATGTTATAGTACATTTACCAATTTTAGTGTAGTTAAAATTAATATTACATTTTGTTTTCCTTGTACAATATTGTAATATAATACAGAAATCTCAAGGCTCTCGTGCCTTGACAGTTATCATTAGTGAAGACTGATTATTTAGAAAATTAATTTTTTTTGCAAGATTTATTTTTATGGAAATTGGTTAATATAATTATTAAACATACTAGGTACTTATTTAGCTATTTTTCAGATTTGGGATCAATTTTTATTTGAGTTTTAACCTAAAATATATAATTTTGTACTGTCATATAAGATTATGTAAGTTTGTATTTGTTTATTCTATGAATCTGTATGACTTGACAACTCATATATAGTGTGAGTGAACTTAACTTTTTGAAAATGATTAAAGTTACACTCACATTAAATAATAATTATTAAATTTCTTATCAAAGGTTTATTTGTTTTTTTTTTGCAATTCCAAATATTTCATGATTAAAAATTAGATATATGTTTTGGTTTATAATAAGTTAAATAAATAAGCACAGGATGTACAATGTCAAAATCATAGTCAATGCTAACAAACACCATTATATCATTACATAAGTACAAGAGAAATGTGTTTCTAAAGTTAGTTTTTCTAAATGTGTTCTTATTCTAACAGCTGTCTTTGTAAACAAGGTTTTCAATATCTGATAATTTTACCTTATAACTTAAATTTCTTGACTTTTGCAACATTACTCAGTTTTCTTTGTAGTTTGATCTCCCTTTTTTGGTTTCTTTTATGTCCCAAACATAATAATATGGTATATTAACAAGTTTAATGACAAGATTAGATAAATATTTTTAATAAGTATGTTATCCACAAAAATACTTTTATATTGGAGAAGATCATTCTTAAGTCGTTCTAATAATTGTTTTTTATATAAATTGTGCACAAATTTAATCTGTGGTATATATTTTTGTGTTTTAATATATTTATTCCAATGTTTTAAGCAATAAACTGAAAGTTAGATGGATGTATCATTTCAATATTCTTAGATGGTGATCTAGATTTGAGTGTGTCAAAGAGGATTGAAAGAGAACAACATAGAAAGTAGGTGTGTTTACATATATTTATACATCTAATGATATATGTCCATATTTTGTAAAGAATATCCACTGTTACAAACTAAAGCAAAATAGTTCCTTTAATCTAGTGTTTTTTCTCAATGAAGTGTCATTAACAATGTAACATTCAAGAAAATATTTAATAATAAATGGTGTTAAAATAAATAATATTAGAAATTTCCACCATAATTCTGATATGCTGTGACATAAATAAATTCATAAAGAATTATGCTTCAAGAAACCTAATTCATTTCACACTATAACAGCTGTTGTCAAGCAATATGTTCTGTAAATATTATCCCAACCATTACCATGCAGGAAAATCCTGTAAAGACTATAAATTGTATCTTTTATTTAAATTGTAAGTAAGAATTAAATAATAAAGGAAAGAAAATGCAGTGAATTAAAAAAAATTGTTTTATATTATTTTAAGTGAAGAAAGATTATTTTATAGAGTCAAATTATTTGAAGAATAAAATAAGTAAAGTGGTTTTCTTAGGTTCTGAAAAAAAAAAGGTTTTATGCACACACACACACATGCATATGCTATAATAAATAACTCGAAATAAGCAACATTTCTTTTATCAAATGGTGTTTTTATGTTGATATAGAAATGTGAAGTTTCCCTGTTTTTAAAAACTTCTCCAATTTTTGGAAATCTGGCTTGACCTCTTTATACCCACAGGAGCTCAGTAGATTTTCCAATAAATAATCAAGCAGACAAACATAGGTTCATACTTTTATTATTATATGCCGTAGAACATAACTAGTGTACAGAATGAATAAGAGTGGTTGCATATTTTTGATACATTTAAAGTCTCTTTATGCCGATTCTTTGAATCTTGATAAATGTTTATTGTTTATTAAATTTTATTGAAAATTATTGTATGTATAAAAGTATAAAGCTGACCATTAAAAAAATGCTTAGTAAATGTGATTTTGGTTTATGGTTGGTATGTCAGTAGACTTAGTATAGATAAACATAATAAGACTGCATGTTTTATATTGTATTAAAGTTTAAAGTGCATCTAGTGTTTTCATTCATAATAAGTTGCCAGGCTGTGTTCACTTGTAAAATGGTATAAAATATTGTTTATCCAATATTTGAGCAATTAGAAGATATTTAACATTTTTGTAAATTATAAAAATTAATTGGGAGATAGATGTTCCTATTGAGAATTACACTATTTAAGTTATGTACAGCCTAAGTGAAACTACATGTCATAAGTCTTTTTTAATGACATTTCATTCACATCAGTTTGAGAGCTTAAGTGCTCATTCTTTCTTGGGAATGAAGTCTTTGAAGGTATTAGTTTTACCAGCTGTAGATTTTCTGCAATTGCAGGCATTAATAAATAATGACACTAGAATGTGTCAGCTTTTAAAAACATCTAACATTATATCAGATTTTGCATCCATAAAACAGTAACAAATTAACTTGTATTACATTTATAACATTTTGTAAATGCATAAACTAATTCATTACTTTACCCTAATCTTTACTGGCCTACTATGTAACTTGTACAGAATGTACTACATTTACAAGTTCACATCTGTTTTTCATCTTATTAGTTTTTGTAATTAGTCACAGGCACTTCACATCAGTTGTTTGAGAGAACTGGTATCATCTAATAGTAAAATAACTTTACTGATAAGAAATAGTTGTAAAAAAAGTGTAAATAACATGCTTCATACTCTATGATGACAATTTTTCAATGTATTTTAGCATACCATGGTCAATTAGATGGGCTCCAAAAATTAAGCTACATTTGTGAAGAATGTTAGTTCTGAGAGAACTGTTGTTATATTTTTGTATTTACTGCATATAAATTCTTGCTTACTACTTTTTGTTCTCCCACAGCTTCCAAAAGGTCATGACAGCCCCACTTTTGCAGTGAGTGACAAGGAATTTTCACAGCAGTTATATACTGGTGGTTTGATCTATTTTACATGCCAGTCATGACCCATTTTGTTTCTGTATGGGGAAAAAAATTATTGTAACTCTAATTTTTTATTTAAAGTATTTAATTAACAAAGAATTTTAATTGTTAAAGGAGCAGTTTGTGATAACCTGTATTATTTTATTAGTATGTGATACAACTTGTATGTGTTACTTACTTTAATGTTATCTTATATTAAAAAAACAATTATGTGGGAAGAATATATCTAACGTTATCTTTTATGGAAAGTGATATATACAGTAAATTTTTGTAATTCTGTTTGATTGTGGTTGTTTAAGTGAAATATATATTTTATAATTGAATTTTTTTTTAAGAATTAAAAACGTTATTAATTATTTCAAATAGATCTCTATGTTGTTTATGAAGGGGATTGTTTAGTTAGAACATACTTCTTTTTAGGATTGTTTAAAAGTGATAAAATGTAGTTCTGATGAATAATGTTTTAACTAAGGTTGTCACTAATAAGAAGTTATGTTTAGTTATTTATATCACAATAGCTAATAACAATTCTAGTCACTTCAGTTGTGATTTCTCTGTAGCTACATAATTCCCTTTGTTATAAGATTGTCCCTATATATAAGAAACTGTTACTTCTTCCTATTCATATATTTTTAAACATGACATTCTTGTTATTTAATCATGTTATGTTGTCTAAATTTATCTTATTTATATGATTTTTTAATATCTTGATCATTCACCAAATTGTTATAAACATGATTCATTCATATTTCAGAAAACTGTCTAGTCATTTAAGTTAATCATGTCCTGTAAGTTCCTGGACTTATAATGCTAAAATTCAGGGTTCAATTCCCTGTGGTGGACAGAGAGCAGATAGCCCATAGCTTAACTTTATGCTATAGAATCAACAACAACAACAGTTAATCATATTAAAAAGTAATACATCTCTAAAAGTTCTTTGTAATCAAGACTGACTTCATAAACACACAGGAAAAAGTCAGAGTGATTAATGGCACCACATTTCTAGTAATAATTTATTTGTAAAGAGTTTCAGTATTC
Source organism: Limulus polyphemus (assembly GCF_000517525.1). Classification (NCBI taxonomy): domain Eukaryota; kingdom Metazoa; phylum Arthropoda; class Merostomata; order Xiphosura; family Limulidae; genus Limulus; species Limulus polyphemus. The sequence goes on from NW_013666952.1 coordinate 40,407, forward strand.
AGATTACCAATGCCAAGTTTTTCTCTTAAGCTTTGTAGTAAATCATATGTATGTAAAGTAAAGATTTCAGTATTAGTATCTTAAAGTAGTGTTAAAACTCTGTTTCATATATTTTTATCTAGGTTTTTATCCACTGAGATTATAATTCGTGTGTATGTTATTTTAAATTTGTAGGTACTTAATCCATTGACTGCAGCTGCTCTAAACACGGGCAGCATTTTTGCAAGGCATACACCATATATGACATTCAACTGCTGGAGACAGATCATACACTATACAGAGAATCAGCAGTCAATGGATTAAATATTTATTGAAATATTCAAGAGATTTATTATACATATTGTTGCCAGTGTTTTTGAGTAAACTGTAACTAACTAAAATATCTGTAACTATTAATAACTGTAACTAAAATATTTATAACTATAATTGTAATGAAAAAAGTGGTTGTAGCAAAGTTCAAGAGAACATAAATACATGGAAATTTTTTTCCACTCTACTCATATTTATGTAGCTGTTTAACATTATGTTTATCCAAAAAGTAGAGTAATATATGTGTATGAATCAGATTATGAAGTATAGTACTATGGTTTCTAAATGTGTTAAATTATGACCAATTCAACATTAAAGACTGGTTCACACTATGAAAGCAATTATTTGTTGTGTTATGACTGGTATTCTGAAATATAAAAATTGTTTGGTGTGATTACTCTGTTATTTGTATATATATACACACCATAGTAAAGATTAAAATAAAATATTTATTTATTGAATACTGTAGATAAATAATTCTTTTAGGGTGTTATGCATCTCATTTACTTTGTGGAACGTAGGTATAAGTTAAAAAAAAATTCATGAAATATGATTATTAGAATATATATAAGTTGGGAGTGGACTAGTAGTAGTGTGCTGGGCTGTGTGTCAAAAGGCCCAAGGTTTGAGTCACCATATCTCTTTCAGTTGTGGGTTCATTATAAAAGTAACAGTCAATTCCATCCATTTTAAACAGCTATGCAAATTCCTTGGAAGGGTGGGTGCTGCTAACTGGTTGCTCTTCCTCTAGCCAGAAGATAAAGACAGCTGTACCTGAACCCTAGTGGGGCCTATCACAACCAATGTGTCACATAAGATGACATTCAAGTTGAAATTACCAATATCTTAATTATATTTAATATGAGACATTGGAAATTTCCATAGGTTACACATAAATACAATTCAATAAAAATACAAATTACTCAAAGTGTATATATTCAAAATGGAACTATTCTTTGCAAGTTATTAATTCTATCAAACACATCCATACATACCCTTATTCCTTAGACCTACAGTTACTACCGGCCAAAGTAGAAATATTGGAAGATCATACTTGTGTAATTATGAGAATGTAGTTTTCCTCTTTTTTTTATTTAATTAATTAATTAACGTTTTTATGTGTAAAACGTCATATTTAATATTATTAATAACACGTAATGGCCCATGGCCATGAATTTTCATTTGGACCACACTGCTCTAGAACAGTACTGACATAAATATACACACAGGTATAAGAATACGAAACAATTATAAACATCAGCATTAACTGGAAATATTGAAATATCAGCACAAACTAGTAACGAAGGTAATCTTATGGGAATGCATTTACATTATACTGGACAATGTTCCTAGTTTGTGTTTCATTGTTGAAAAAACTCGCTCCTCACTTTTGGACGTTGGTGCACTATAAAAGTGATTGTCAATTCCGCAGATCAGGTAAGGGTATCCCAGAGATGGCAGTGGATGATGTTGACTGGCTGCCTTAACTCTATTCTGTCATTTTATAATTAGACTTTAGAGATGGCTGTGTGCCGGTAACCATTATGTAATAACTTTGCTCAAAAATTTAAACACTGAAAAGAAATATGCTATTTCCAGAACATCTGCAAAATACATAAACTTCTATACAAATAATGGCAGTAAATGCGACCCAATTAACTTTCAACTCGCAAGTAAAACAACTTGTTTGCAAGCAACTGAAGAACACAAGTAAAATAATTTAATAGTGGATGCTTAAACTCATTAAAGTCCCAGTCTAACTCTCCATTGACCATGCGCAGCTGTTTTGGGCGTAGTTTTGGGTTGGTGTAGGAGAAGAATTTAGTCTCAAAGTATTTTATGACAGATTACAAGAAAGAAAGAGACTGTTTAGAAACTAAAGAAATCATCAATGCAAATGATCTTTCATTACATCGTGATAATAGCTCTAACAACATCAGCCGTACCTGACAAGGTCTATTCATCGTTCATACACTTGATCTCTACCTATATTCTGTCGCTTGCTGACACCATTTCCGTCACATTTAATCCCTATGTTGTTGTTTTTTTGTCTTTGTAGCTATATATATATATATATATATATATAAGCATTATATTGCTTAGTACTATTAATACTTAAAGAAGACAAACCAATGTTCTGTCGAAACGTAGTATTTTCCACCATCAATATAACTTTTCCTTATGATTATCGTTGTTTGCCTACCTATTATTATATTAGCATAATGAGCTACCTTACTAACGTAACCAATACACACACACAAAAGATTAGTAAAAATTGTTCATTTAAA
>NW_013666952.1:44105-94105 GCF_000517525.1 Limulus polyphemus
AAAAAAAAAAAAAAAAAAAAAAAAAAAAGAAAGAGTAAACGAACTAGGCTGTAAATAGTATCTACATCAATTTCTCAAGCTACAAATCCCTATTTTGTAGCTTGAGAAAGTAATGTAGACAATATTTCCAGTCTTGCCTTGTACACTGTTTCCAAAGTCATGGATGTTTTTGCCATAAAAGGGTCAAATTTTGCTATCAACTATACACCCATGAAAATTGCCATTATACTTTGAGCCGATATTCTCATCACTCCCACGAAAAGCTAGCCCTCTCTTTGATAAATGTTTCACAACTCGACGTAATGCTTCACACCAGTACTGTTTTCTTTCCATAATCTGGCGTTCCAAATAGCAGTCAATGTGACCAGATTTTTCACTACGCTCACGGGCTTGCAAAATGCACTTCTTGTATTCTTCAAAACTTCGAATTTTTTGTTATGCTCTTTTCCAGTGAGAGAATCCATCAACATGTGACAGCTTGTTTGTTGTACTTCCCATCAGCGTACAATATAAGCTGTAAATTGATCCTTTTGAGGGATTGTATGACATACCTTTTCTATGATGAACTTCACCATAAAGCATGATATTGAAAAAAAGAAGATAATATCCTTTCGGTTTGTTATGAGAAGGTTTGTAATAGCACCTTGAGTAAGGATATTCACCAGATTCACACTTATTTTGACAGGTCTTCAGTCCTTGTTCCAGCCAGTAATCGGCTGTTGTAGAGTTGACTGGAAACCACTGTGGATATTGTGGAAACCACTGTGAGGATATTCACCAAATTCACACTTATTTTGACAGGTCTTTAGTCCTTGTTCCAGCCAGTAATCGACTGTTGCAGAGTTGACTGGAAACCACTGTGCAGGATCTGTTGATTGGCCCTTGCTAGCTTGGCATTGGTATTTATAGCATTTACTGGTTGAAGGTCCAGCATGTTCAGTACATAACTGTCTTTCTTTAAACTGATGACAGTCAGTTTTATCATCATCATCTACCAAAGTACTAACCTAACATTGTAGCACCTGAGTTTTCTCAGGTGAATCAGTTCACAGTCTTTATTACAGTCTTTGAGAGAGTTGAATCCGTACCCATCGTATTGGGTTGTTCATCTGCTGCAGTTGAATGTCTGGTGTGTAGTTCAGGTGTCTGGTGTGTACTTTAGATGCCTTTGGACTGTTCGACATGCTCGTAGAGGTATTCAGTTGAAAAAAACTTTAAACTTTGGCTTCTTCGATAATACAGCATCAGTTCTGCGTCTTTTCTCGTTTGCGCTTTTGAGCCCCTGATGGCAGAATAGTTCTTGAAATTTTGAAAGACTGGAACATACAAATGTTTATGAATACTAATAAAAAACAACTTAAATAACATACAAATACTATACAATAATACACTATTACGTTTAATACCTTATATCAGAAATATCAATAGTGTCGATCAAGCTATGGGGACCTACAACCACCTACTACCGTATGCTAGATTTAGAAAGTGGTTGAACTTAATAATTATATATCTACAAATACACCCTGAAAGCAGTCCTTTATATGTGTATAATTATTACAGCTATATTAGGCTAAGTATTAGACGGTTTAGACCTATATATATATATAGTTTATTTGAACACATGTAATAAGTACTTGCAAAAAATTGTTTGTGAAAAAGAAATTCAATCATGTGAGCTTTTTAAGTCAGTTAAAACGATACCAAATTTATGTATTTTTCTTGATTAGAAGTGGAGTTATGATTTCTTTTGTTTTTGTTGAATTAATCGCTTACATGGGGTATATAAGAAAAACAAAGGTAAAAATTTTGTTTGTTTGTTTTTTGAATTTCGCGCAAAACTACAGGAGGACTATCTGTGCTAGCCGTCTCTAATTTAACAGTGAAAGACTAAAGGGAAGGCAGCTAGTCATCACCGCCAACTCTTGGGCTTCTTTTTTTACCAACGAATAGTGGAATTGATCGTAACATTTAACGCCCCCACGTCTAAAAGGGCGAGCATGTTCTGTGTGACAGGCATTCAAACCCCAAGCCATGTTGGACCAAAAGTAAAAATTGTCACCGCTGTGATGGAATGCAAAAATTACGTACATTATTATAGCAAACCCCATTAAACTTGTTATCATTTTAAACGTCATAATGTAAGGAGTGTGTTAAACTTGTATTGCTATTACAAACTTTGCATAATATGGTATGAATAAATTTACTTATAATTAAAGTTTCTGCACATGTCATAAAGCATATAACTGATAATAACGCTGCAAAATGGGGAGTGTTCCTACTTTTTTTTTATTTATTATTGCTTTTTATGTTAGGTCTAGTGCAAAAAAAAAGAAACCATATTAAATATTTTATTAACATAAAAGAATGCTTTTACAAAATGTATTTTTCATAAGCCGGAGAAAACAGTAATGGCGACGGTACGCTGGATTAGAAGCGAAGAGTTGTTTGTCTCTGCAACTATAAAAATGCTCTTCGCACCAACCTAGATCCACAATATTTAGCATACATATAATAAAATGAATGAAGATTTTGCATTTGTAGATTGCACTTTAACAGAAAATGTGAAAAATAAATTTGAAAACATGTTTTGCAAAAGACGTCACCTGCTGCTCAGTCATAGAGAGTTCACGTGGTATAATATAACCAATAGCAAAACAAGTCTACGTCATGGACATTGGCGTACGACCCGGGGAGGGGGACAAAAAACGGACAGACCGAATCGGGCGAACAAATTGTTCCCTTAGATTCGGGCAAAATAGGAAAACAGTAGTTTCATTTTCAAGAATCCTGCATAGTTCCATACCAGTGTAGGTGGAGAAATTAAACTTAATGGTAAAACTGATGGAAATATTTGATCTTGAATTTAACATTTATTCCTCTTTCAAAACTATTAAGTCTCATTTTGCACAGAAATTATGATTTCATTATAATTATCATTATATAATTGATTGTTGATGAAATTTTGCGAAATTCATAAAATGCTTGCGTAATGGATCTAGTGATATTTAACGATACACACATTGATGATTAGTATGCATGTCGCCTATTGTGTCCAAATGAATTTCACTTTGCATACATTCACTATCAGGATACTAACAGCCACGCTTTTTAATTTCAGATCCTTGGGTTTCGCAAAAATGTTGTCCTGGTCTGATCCCAAAAAGTTGCACAAACGACAATACCGCCAAAGTGTTACGTGTGAAGAGTGCGGGAAGGAAATTGACAATCAGGTGAAAAAAATTCACAAAGGCAAGAAAGTCAAATTCACTGTAGTAATCGGTGCAAATCCATCACAAATCATTGGCTTCTTCAATGGGAGTGCGAAACGTCGAAATCTGGAACCTGCCGAGGAAGGAGCAAACGTTTCCAGTAACAGTATTTCTATGAATCCTTCCACACAAAATAGTCCACCAGAAGAAATAGTTCATCCATAAATAGTATTAGAGGAGATTGCCGATGCTAAGCGCAGTGTGTGTGATTCAGACTTTGCTATGGAAAATATTATCCAGGAAACACAGCTTGTTGTGTCTGAGACTGTCATCACTCCGCTGTCGTATCAGTCTCAACCACAGATCAGTCTGTTTCCAATATTTCGCATGCAGAGGATGACATTGTAAATTATTCGTTCATTGTAATGTCTGACGTTGATTCGAGCTCTGATGATGATGACGAAAGTTATAAACCTCTTTCAGCTGTGGCACAAGAGTCAATGAAAGACTCTTCTCCCAACCTGTCGTCAAGCACCTCCTCGAATACACCTAAGCAACCAATTCTAAACGAGTATAATCTAAAGAAATTCAGGAGAGAAACCTCTTACAGGGATTTCAATCCCTAATGGTATAAAACATGTCCCCGGATTAGCTTTGATGTGGGGAAACGTCATTATGTGTGTGCTTTCCCTGCAGGATGTTTATGGGGGATATCAAATTCATGTTTGATAATTGTAAAAAGAGTCACAGACTCAGAAAACATTCGAGAAGCAATAATCACAAGAAGGCAATGGCGAAGTGTGTCAGTTTGAAGATCAATGCAAAACACCAGACTTCTGTTTTGCATCATTTGGATGTGGCTCATAAATAGCAGATCCTCGCAATTGCAAGTATATACATATAATAATTGAGTGCCTGATCTCTACTGTGCAACAAAATATTGCAATAAGAGGACATGAGAAAGACAAAGCAAACATTGATTAAATGTCCAATATTAATAGAGGCAATTTCCTGGAATTGTTGCACCTCAGGTGCAAGGATCTCCCGTGGCTCAAAGAAAAATTACAAAGTTAACTTAAGGCACATGCTCAGTGGATATCGCCATCAACCTAAAACGAAATATTAGAATTGTATTCAATCTCCTTGTGGAGTGGATCATCTACGATGTGCTTATGAGCAGAAAGTTTGGAATAATCATGGATGAAACCTCGGATGTTAGCCAAATAGAGCAAGTGGCATTCAGCCTGAGATACGTTTTGGAGGGTAAAACGAAAGAAGCATTCAATGGATTCTTTTCAACAGCATCAACTGAGGGTGAAGTGTTATATAAACTCGTAAAAAGGGTTATTGGTGGACTTGGACTGAAATTGGAAGACACTGTCGGTGAATGTTTCAATGGTGTGTCTAATATGAATAACATTCGTAAAGGAGTAGTGACTCTAATGAAAGAGTGCTCATCACGAGGAATATATGCGCATTGTTATGGCCATCTCTTCAAACTCGTGTTTCAGGATACTAAGAGTGAGGTAGAGCCTCTTAAAAATGCACTCCGGACAATCCAAAGCCTTCATAATTTCTTGGAAGTCAGGGAGACTTAGGGCCATACATAACCGGAGGTGTTCAGAAAGTATTTTCTCTTCACCCTGCTCGTGATTAAACATTTCGTGGTTGGCTTCATTTTGATAGAAAAACCAGTAAGGAAAAAAAATATATATATATAATAATAATATTTACCATGGAGGTTTGATTTGGCAGCAAGCAAAAGTCGGCGAGAGAAACGAGGAAGGTCGGGACAAGTCCTAATATTAGCACACACATGCACACACACACAAAAAAACGGCCGATATGGGACTAATGGTCCACCAGGGCGATGGAGGATCTGTAGATACAATGCCTAAGATTAGGTGTGGGTTGATAGGATGTGACATCAGCCACTCCTTAAATTGGTCCGTCTCTCCTAAAATGTTCACTAAAAACTTTATCTAAAACTACATTCCCCAGAACACATTGTCTTTAGTTACTAGGAAACTGTATTCGAGGAACACACCCAATGAAATATTATCCAATATATGGTTAGACCTATTATATTTACAATCAATTATACAGTACGAATTACGAATATTACACAGTTACTCAGCACCAAGTCTATAGAGAAAACTAAATTGTTACTTTAGGTCGCAACAACCGCTAAAGAAAATGCCTATAACATTAAATGAAACTGTTTTATAACTTATTAATGCATTTCATATTTCAATGTTTGAAATTGTACAAGCTATTATATGGAGTTATATTTAAATTGTAAAATGTTCACTGAGAAGAGTTAAGTTAATCAATTATGTAATTACTTTGGAGAGTCAGTATGATACCTCAATGAAAACAATACGCCAAACCAACAAAGAACCTTGTACAACAGAGAAATGTTTGTATTATTAATGAAAACATCCTGCTGCAAAAGTAATCATTCTTTTTTACAGCTTCTTACTTTATCTTACATATATTTCCTTCCACTTTTCCTCTAAACCCGACTGTCTGCCACACCCTCGCCTCTCTCCACATTCAGCATCCTGGAATCACCACTGTTTCTAGGTGGCCAAAAAAGTGTGAATCCGCTCTTGGACATAAGCATTGATGTAGCCACGATTTTTATAGAACTTCATGATTAATGTAAACTTAATAGAGAATGTAAACTAAATGAAACGATGGTCTTAATTAATGAGTCATAATTGTCTATATCAATCAATATTCAAAATAGGTAGCTAGTAATTTCACTTTTAGCATTTGTATAGAGTATAAGGTTAGTTTCGAACTTCAAATCGATGAACAATATTGTGACATAGTCTTACGTCCCCCACTGGAATAGCAGTAAGTTTACAGACTTACAATGCTAAAATATGGGTTTCGATTTCCTGTGGTGGACCCAGCAGATAGTCCAATATGAATTTGCTCTTATAAACAAACACAATTTTACTTACTTCTGTCTAAAGCTTACATTGTGTATCCATATAGCAAATCTAAAGTAGATAGTGGCATTGGTTTGCAAAACGACTAATTTGAGGTAAATAAGTGAAAATTTTATTTTCCAATACTCCTGCAAGTTATCTTTCAATCCCAAAAATTGAAATCATACTATATAACTGTGATATGTAGATATACCAAACGGTTTTTACCTGTTTCAGTGATATGGGAATTTCTAATATTTTTCTTTTATTTAGTTTGTATGCAGGTTTAATAACAAAACGTAATCTAGGAAGTCGTTGATATTTCATTATTCCTGTATTTCTTTGATCTGTATAGTAGATAATGTCTATTCTGCCCGAGAGGATATTGCAGTAACATATAACATTCGGCTTGAGAGGACTTGCTTTATTTCTTGAGAAATTCTTATCACAAAAAGAATGGCATTTTTTAGATGTAGAAGTACTCACAGGGAGAGTTTAATGGTGGAGAAAGACAGTTGTATGGGAGAAATTTCGAGTCTAGAGGAAGTTCTTTCGTGAACTTAGGAGTTTCTCCAATGCTGCAAAGATCAAGGTCATCAGTAAGGCTGCAACTGCTTATTCAGAGAAATTTACTTGTGTCTTGTGTACCCAGACTACTTGAGCAGATGATATCCCTGGAAACTGATCTTGTTGGCTTTTAAAATGTTTCAGATAGGTCACTACCTGGAATAGATGCACTCAGAAACAAGATGTGCAATATCTGATTTTGAACTTTGATAGTCTAGCCTTTAGTGCTGTAAAACACCTAGATACGAGGAAGCAGAATGACTAGAAAACAGTTGCGTACAAACGTTATTGCCATTTTGATCTAATGGATAAGCAGGTGATCTATTGAGCTGAGTTCAAGAGACTGGCCATCTACATGGACGATCTGTGCCAGATGCCTGGCATTGGCAGATCGGAAGGGCATCCTGGTGAATACGTTCATTCAAATACTTTCCAATGATTTTATACAATAGTGCCTGGGAATGAGGGACATAATCACTCTCATGAAAGTAGTGTTCATTGAAAAACGATTTGAAGTGGTCACTTCAAACCAACTTTTGGAGAGGAAGAAGCTTACTGTGACAGCTGTAATTACAATTCTACTGGTGGATGGTGCAACTTTCCACTGTGAGTGGGTAACTCCATTTGGAGGGTTATCAACCAGTTGCCTATACAAAATGGTAATGCAATGCAACCATATTGGCCTCCATTGAATTAACTGGGCTACACAGGGGTACATACTGCAACAAAGTCCTCCCATAAGATATATATTGCAGCAAGTTCTGCCCATATGGTATATACCATCACAAGGGTATATGACAACGCCAGGTCTACCTTTGGGATATGTACCATAGCCATAGACGTTGTCACGATGGAATGAATGGAACATCTTCACTTGTGGGCTAATAGGGCACTTGTAAAAGACTTAACAATACTTTGCAGCACAGTAAAGATGGCAGAGCCGTCATTTCCAACCAATTAAAAAAACAAAATGTCCACCTATCCACAACATCAGCACTTTTCCAAGCAAGAGAATAGGCAAAGTTATCGATTTCAACTGTCAGCAAGTCCAGGATAACCAGCAACCCACAAAAGATACTGTAGCAAATGTTCTGGGGAACTTATTGTCATGCTTAATCAAATATTTTAGTGGTCATCCCAGCTGTGTCAGGGCTGGGTGGAGCTTCTATGTGCTGATAATGGTACAAAGGCAAGAGGTTGAGTTCAAGCCCTCCAAGTAAGATCACTGCTATGACCAGTGAATACCCACTTCATTCCGACAAATGGCAATAGACTAGACATTAGAGAAAGTTGGTCTTTGGCTAAGTCTAGGAGATGTTCTCCACAGAATTAAAGTAGCCATATCTGATCTAAAATCTGGAATTGACATCCTTGGGATTGACATGCTGTGAGGTCTGTCAGTAAATTTTACCTGTGAAATTGATGTTCCATGGTTTAGTTCGAACAGAGTCTAGTGTGTCAGTGTTGTGTACTACATTCGTAGAAGCCACATATAAAGTAAGTTCCTTTATGTCCACAAACCAGAGAAGCATTAGCATGGGTAGTGATCCAGTTGTAAAGAGATGAAGTCTCAGTGTTGCTTTCTAACTATGGCCGAATAGCTATCCAGTTAGATGTTGTAATGGTTATAGCCATGGTGAGTAAAATGGAAGTAACCAATGCTGATGGTAATGTTAAGATTGCATCTGTCACACTATGGACAAAAGCAGATATGGGGTTATTGGTTGATAATTGTGCTAAGAATCTAGATACAATACAGCAAAAACAGCTCAACGAGTTGTTGGGTGAATATAGCAATGCATTTTTGGTATCAAATGCTAATTGGGTCGAACAATGATGACTCAACACCATATATACAGGTGACATGTGTCTGATAAAGCAATCACCCCATTGAATTAATTGGGGCACAAGGGAGATCGTGAGTGCAAAAGTGTTTGGTAATTTCCAGTAGTGTTTGTCAGAAAGAAGGAAGATATGTCAAGATTCTGGATAGTATTTCAATGGGTAAACACAGTATCTTGCATTGTCACCTTTCCTTTACCACAAACAGACAAGTGGTTGGTTGCTTTAGAAGTTTCCCATTGGTCGAACAAGCTGCCTCCACCATTGGCTCAGAGATAAGTCAGAAAGCTTATGCGTTATGCCATTTGGTCTGTATATGTTATGGAGTTAGGTGTAAGGAACATCATATGGAGTTGAGAGAGATGAGAAATAGGTTGGCTTTTGGTCATTATCTAAATGACTAGGGAATTACAGCACTTTAACTTATTAGAAAATTATCGGATGAGTTGTTACCTTTCTTGTTCAGCCAGTGTGGAGATTACGGAACCTCTTACGGTTATAAGACATTGTAATCCGGTATAAGAGAAATGTGTACAAATTCAGAAAGAAATGGAACCTGTTGCAGTATAAGTTTGAGAAAGGAATATACAAGATGGGAATTCAACGACAAGAGAAGAAAGGCTGGGAGATGTGAGAAAGATGAAGGAATAAAATAATATGCTTCAGTAGGAAACAAAACATAGTTCTAAATCTATGTGTTATTTATTATAATAATAAGCAGCAATTTACTATGTTTACACTAGTATGAGTCCATTACTGATACAAATAAGTACAACCTAAATAAAGTAGATGGATAAGAAGGGAAAGCAGAGTGAAAATATAGCACAACCATAATAAAGTTTTATCAAAGGGATTAACAACAATATAATGCACCAGCTACTTTCAAGCAACTGATGGAGCTTACACTCAAGGAATTGCAACGGGAGAGTCTTGGTGTTTGGCTGAACGTTTGAATCCACGTCTGAGAACAGGAAGATGATATCCAGTGCATACGAAAAGCAGGTTTGAAAATTAAGCCAGGTAAATGTTCGCTTATGTGAAAAAAAGTGAAGTTTCTCAGCCACATTGTGTAGAGACAATGAGTGCCTTTAAACCCAGCTAAGATAGCTGTAATAAAATATTGGCCTCAACCCATCATAAAGCAAACACTTTTCAGTTTCTTTGGTTTGTCATCATATTGCCAACGATTTGTGACCAACTTCTCGAAGATAGCTGCACCATTGTCGGCTCTCGCGAAAGTGGTGGCACACTTTGAATGGATCAAGGAATGTAATCAGGCATTCCAATCTCTAAAACTTACATAAGTGTGTCCTCCAATGCTAGTCTATCCCTGTCAGGACTTTGAGTTTCTCTGTAGCAATGTTATCACAATTGCAGGATGGATTAGAATGTGTATCCTAGTCATATATTCATGGTTCCCAAATGCAGATATGTAGAGTAAAAAAAAGAGCTGCTAGCAGTGGTTGCCTTAGTAAAACATTATCGTCACTACTTGTATTGTAGGACGTTTATCCTCTGGGTGAACAACTGAAGGACCATGACCTAGCATGGATGCTTCTTGCTGTCCAGCGAAATCAAGCCCTATCAGCAGTAATAGAAGAGCTCATCATGGATTCATATAACCCGTAACACTTGTACGAGCAGTTACAATAACAAAAAGGTATGCTGTACTTTTGTTATCAACCCATTTGGTGTGGTGCTCAGACGGTGCCACAACTAATAGTCCCCAAAGCTATGCGGTAAGAAATACTCTGGACTTTGTACAGCACAAAAAGTGGAGGTCACACTTGTACTAACATTCAACAGTGGTTCTTCTGGCCACTAGTGAGTCAAAATATTCAGTGTTGGAGTGAGTGATGTATGGTGTGTGCCACCCAGAGGAAAAAAAAAACAGTCAAGAGAGGTTAAACTCCAAAAGAAAATTACTGGGTCTACTCTGCAAAGGAAAGTCCTGGATATCGCTTACCCACTCCCAGAGACTGCGAGAGGTCGTCACTACATACTCGTCGCCATCAGACACTTCGCAAAGTGGGTTTGGTATGAATTTTTCGCAAAGCTACATAAGGGCTATCTGTGCTAGCGGTCCCTAATTTAGCAGTGAAATGCTAGATGGAAGGTAGCTAGTCATTACCACCCACCGCCAACTCCTGGGCTACTCTTTTACCAACGAATAGTGGGATTGACCGTCACATGATAACGCCTCCACGCCTGAAAGGGCGAGTATGTTTGTTGGGACGGGCATTCGAACTCGCGACCCTCAGATTGCGAGTCCAGCGCCCTAACTACCTGGTCATGCCAAGCCTCACAAAGTGGGACGAAGCATGTCCATTGATTGATGCGCTAATGCAAGCCGTTGTGGATGTGTTAACCAAGAACTGGACAACATGATTCAAAGTACTGGAAGAAATCCACAATGAGCAGGGAGCTAACTTCAATAGCTGAGTTGTATCAAGTATTACGTGTAATGAATACTTGTACTTCGCCTTATCATCCACGGTCTGATTGTTTGACAAAACAGGTAGTAACAAACTAACAAGCAAGTGCTTACAAAGTTTGTTACACCTGATAAGACTGACTGGGATGCAAACTTGCCATATGTGATGTTGGAATATAATGTAACGACACAGGAACCAATAGGCTTTACGTTGAACCTGCTCATGTTCAAATGGGAAGAATTACCCCCTGTCGACGTGATGTACAGTCTTACATCACGAGATTGCTGAGAGATCTTGTAATTTATAACCCCGGTGATATTTTGAGAAACTGCAACCGGTTTTCAGAGATGTCAGACAGTTAGATTGGACATAAATATCAGTTTTGTTCAGGATACTGGAAGTTTCTTTCGGAACAGTAAGTCTGGGCAAATTATAGTCATCAATCTAGTTATTTTCTCCTCGTGCTCTATTGCGAGCGTATTTACCTTTTTCTTTCTTTTTTATCATGTCCAACTTCAGAGTAGTTCTCTTAAGTGACTATAATTAAGCTAACGTATGTTTAAGTGAGCCTAACTTTAAGTTGTGAGTAGATTAAAAAAACTAATAAAAATACTAAGTGGGTACAAAGGTAATGTAAAGTAATCTGTTAAGTAACTTGTTTTCCTATCGGACGAGAACGATATACGTGAGTACCAAAGTCAAAAATCTTCGCTGATTTATTTTCCCAGGAGTGTATTAAAGAAGGAATAATTAAGTATTTCCACCGATAATCTGCTCATTAATACATTCTTTCTTTGGAAGTTTGTCAGCTGAAGACCCGTTGCCCCTGACTTAAGTACGTGGAATCACACGTACTCAGACCAAAAAAAAAAGAAAGTGGAACCATAAGTGTTATAATCAATACAAAATTAAGTGAACTAAGTAATTGTCGTTGTAATTAACTTTTTCGTTTTTGTAAATTATATTAAGTTATAAAATTAATATTTTTAAATTCACTTGTGTTTCTATAAAGCCTTGAAAACGTGAATGTAAAAAAATCTAAATAGTTAAATAAAATTTAGATAAACTCAATAGTTTAAAGCATTTTTAGTTTACAACTAGAAATACAAAACCACTAAAAGTTGAAAAAAAAAATTCTTTCAATGTTAATACATTTGACCAAACATTTGATAATAATAAGAATAACTGCTGGCGTCTTATCCATTGTTACAATTAACCAAGAGATAGCGCGCACTTACATAAAAAAGGTCTGTTATGGGTGGTAGTATGTAATACTTTTTATAAAGGTATTTAGGAACTTTTCATACTTCTTTTATTTTACTTCTCAATCTGTACAAAAACGTTTTATAAACTATTTTCTAATTAATTTAATTTATGCAATTATGAGTAGACATTTTCTTCGTATTATGTTCTCAACAATATTTTGTTTGTTTACTGTCTGGGTGCAATAATATAGTCACTTCTAGAGTTTACAAAGTTTACTTAAAAGGGTAAAGTAGTGGAATGTCCCCAATAATTTTCAAATACCGGTCAAAATGTGTAATGTAACTGTACTTATTTTTTCTTCTGAGTTATAATACTTATTAGTTTTATAATTAACCCAGAAAACCTCAAAAAATAATAAAGAACATTAACATGCTTACATGTTGTTATTGTTTTTAGCTTCTGAAGCAATCTTGAATTGTTAAAAGAAAAAAAAACGAAAGTGTGTTTGATATTCTTTAGTAAGACTTTCTTTTAACGGAGTTTTTTTTTATAATCAGTGTAATTAAAAAACCAGCATATGTATTGGATAACTTCCTTAAAAAATTAGTCTTCCAAAGGCTCGCATTATTTGTAGTTTGAAATCCACTTTTATTAAATATTTCTTCTGAAATCTCCTACGCATTCTAAAGTTGATAGTGATCTCTGGAAATATTTAAGAGTTGATTCTTTTGTCTCCCTGTGTATAAAAATACTTTGGGTTTTAAACAAACAACCTGGGACATATGAGAAAAATAACCTATGAATTAAGATAAGGAAGAAAAGACTCCTCTGAACTTGTACAGCGTCACCTAACGAGCTTTGTGAAGTTCACACAAGCAAGTGTAGAGGCGGAAATACTGTTTGTCATACACACCCATTGGCAAATGTAACTAAGTTATTAAAAAGACAACATTAAGCTGATAAAAGACGGAAGTTTTGTGCAGAATTTTCATAAATAATTAATATTAACCATATTTTCGGGAACACTTTTATCCAAAATATATAAAATATTTTTTTTAATGATATGATTGATGGGTTAAGTGCTGGTACGTTGCTACCACTACAAGTTAAAGCTACAACTAAATACATTAATTAATCAACCCATATCTGCTCATACTGGTTTTTATGTTTGATAGATACTATACTTTATCTTAAAGGACAAATATTTTTATGTAAATCACTATATTGCTTAAAAATACGATCACTTGGAAGTAAAAATCTGGAATCTTGAAAGTATGAGAGTGTCAGAGGATTATCAATCTAAATTCTACAGTTGCCAAACAAAAACTAATATTAATAGTTTCGTTTTGAGGTTACTTACTGATTATGAGTATTATTTTAATTGCAACTTATAGCTTTTACAGTAATGAAGAATA
The DNA here is from genome assembly GCF_000517525.1 of Limulus polyphemus. Lineage (NCBI taxonomy): Eukaryota > Metazoa > Arthropoda > Merostomata > Xiphosura > Limulidae > Limulus > Limulus polyphemus. Next base: position 57,719 of record NW_013666952.1, read on the forward strand.
TTTTTAAAATAGGAACGACGTTTCTTCACTAATGTGATCATTGTGTACTTGAGAACAATCGCACCAATGATCGAAACGTCGTAGCTGTTTTAAAAATATTCTTCCTTAATGTAAAAACTGTAACTTGTAATGAAATAAAAACTAAAATTATCTTTTGGGTTTTATTACACACATGTTGTTAAAAGTTATAAAGTCAGACAATGATCTACCGATTAAATATGATCCCTTAGGTCAATGGTGAAGGTTGTGTCTTTAAATAACATCAAAAGTACGTATCAACAGACCCTCCCTAACTTTTTAATCAAATTTTATTCTGTGTGTACAACTTTAGAGTCAGGTTAATGAGAAAAGATGTAAAAGCAGTGATCTAATAAAACAACTGTAATTATAAACTAATGCTAAGTATTTATCTTTTTATCTTTTTCTTTTACTGATAAACTGCTTCTATTTTACCACCTTGAAATGTCGGGTTTAATGCACTGAAAATTACACTCTTAAAAATGAAAAACTCTCGGTCACTCAGCAGTGAGTTTGAGGGTTTATAACACTAAAATTCAGGGTTCTATTCTCATCGTAGGCACAGCGCAGATAGCCCATTGTGAAGTATTATACGTAAACAAAAAGCAAACACTCTGTCAAAATTGAGAAACAAAATATAGAGCTAATTTTACGTTGCAAGTATCAATAACTGCTGAAATAAATAAACTCAGTAGATACTACTTTATAGGCATTGGACAAAACAACATTATACACTTTTTGTTTTATTTCATCAGAAAACAAGACCCAAACATGATGTGGAAGACTTAATCTTAAATTTGAACAATGATTAAAGTCCATAGAATGTGGTAAAAATTTATACACACAAATGTTTTTTTCTCTTTTATACATATACATGTATTTATTGAATCGTTATATTAAAATTAATTTGAATACGCAAATCAACAAATCACGGGACAACTACAGCCGATATAAGGTCGTGGTGGAACGCCATTGTACCAGAATACATTTTGACATTGTTTGGCGTTTCGTAGGTATTGTGATGCCAACGAAGGTTGATCGCTTTTAGGGAGGGTGTGTAACAGCCCTTTCCGATGTAAAATATTCATACATTCAGATCCTAAAGATGTGTTCAAATTGGGTATGTAGAATTTCCGAGACTTAATGTACTTAATGACATTGAAAACAAAGGAATGGGGATCAACATGAGGCATAAGGATCATCCAGAAAGAAACCTGTAACAAGTCATATTCCAGCCGTGGTAAGTAAAATTCTACATCTTAAAACAGATGAGAATCCATTAACGCAAAGGTTAGTGACAAAAACCATACATGTGCCCCAAGAAAAACAGGCAGGAGTGACCTCCATATGGAAAAGTGTACATATCTGTTTACACATCTCATACAGCTGGAAAATGAAATGAGCATTTATGCTATTCTATAAGAAAACATACTGATCAAGTAGCCGGACGCAGTGCCTATTGATTTCTGTGTGATCGGGCTGTTGAAACGGGCATCGGGAAACCATCATCCTCATACACTAGATGAATTATGAAAATCCTGCAGGGGAAAATGGTGTATTTTGGACGTGAAAGCTTTACGACGAATTCTTTTGCAATGGAAACTACACTGCAGGGTTATTGTAAACATGCACGGTCGTCAGATAAAATATGACGGGACATGACGACATGAACTGTAACGACGTGGTGAGGTTCCAAGACCGTCTTAATATAGCGTACTCGATTTCTATAATCACGTTGTTTCACAAACAAAAAATACTCACTTTCTTAAAAATTATTTAAACACAGAACATAAAATTACGAATATTATTGCGTTATACTGTGAAATGGAGAGAGCATAGGAAAATGTTTCGTATATTTAGTTTAATTGAAAGAGGAAGGCTGGTTAATGAAATTGGTTCTTACTTATGAGAAATTCACAACAGCCTAGACAGGGTTGAATAGATAGAATCTGGCTACATTACAGAATCATATAATTATATTAATATGTAGTACAGGCTATAAGTCTCTGCTCATCAAGAAAAAATATTATAAAAACCTGCAAGAATGGAAACCATGTGCATTGTTAGCAAAACATAAATAGTGTATCTCTGGTCTATAATTAAATGAACCATAATTATTCGCTTATAAATTCACCGTTCAATGTAATCCATTTGTACTTGTTTTCATAATGCCGCGTTTATTGTTAACAACTGTTTAAATATCGCTAACACTGTTGTTCTAAGTAAAGATTGCAGTGAATGACCAATCAAATGGCAATATCATGTGAAAAGTTTGCAAAATTGAGTACGGTTAAAACGATCAGATAGGCAGGTTGTGTCGTTCAAATAATTTTAGTACCAAACATACCTGGAAATAAATTTAGAAGTTCGGGATATGTCTGGAGTTACAAACAGTGACAGAACTGTTAAAAGATAAGTGTGGAACAATGGTTTACAATGAAAAAAGTTGAGCCAGGAAGTTAATATCTCACTTACGGACCAGATGAAGTTTTAAACTTTGGAAAATATCACACAAATTAAAATAACAAACGTAATCAAGCTTTCTGAATACGCTAGGAGAAGTTTTGTCAGAAGACATGACCATGACAGGTGTAAACATGGGCGCCCGCAGGAAGTGGCAAGGGTTTACAAAAAGAAAAAAAAATACTAGATATGTAAAATTATTCTTCTATGTTATTAGAAAATCATAAGGTTGTAATTATAGGTGTATTAACAATAGTATGATTAGTATATAAATTCTTTTTATTTCTCGTTGATACAGTAATTTAGAAGATATTTTAATCGAACCATAGTTTTATATTTATTCAGCCCTTGCCAGAAAAATGGCGACTTCCAGTCTTCCATAGAAGAAAAATATTTCGATTTCATAATTTTTTAAACTTGGGCTACTTGACCCCCCTAATTTTTTTTTCTGCGGTCGCCCTTGGGTGTACTCTTTGTGTTGGGTTTATCAAGGAGTGGAGATGTTTACCTGTCATAAGAGAGGAAAATATTATCAAAATTGATTATATGATGCAGAAGTAATAGCGTCGTAACATCCTAATACGACACGTTGTACACATCGAACGGTGTTTACTTGGCCCTGGCATTGAATTTCAGAGAATAATGATCCAAAATATATTACCAGATTAAATAAGGATTATCTGGAGGATAAGAAAATATATCGTGATATGAAAGTACTGAAACGGCTAACCCAAAAGTGAAATGTAATGTTGAAAGAGAAGCCAACGAATCTATAGTAACATTTGAAGATTGTGTGGCAAAAAGGGAAGAAAATCCCTGTTGAGAACCTAAAAAAATTGTGTCATCCAAGCCTAGTTGATGTCGTCACGTATAGATACAAGCAATGCTATAAATAATGCGTGGGCCATCGCCCCTACCACTGTCTTGAGCTGATGTACACGAACCTTTCGTCCAAAGCAAAGATACCCGTACTACATGTGGCATTAACCATCACTTTCGTCGGGCGTCAGCTTCACGTGTTTTGCTACTGACCTCCTCATTTAGTTTAGACCTCATTCATGAAACGAAAGCGATAAATTGAAATGAATGGCAAAGTTAACTGTTTAACCAAGTGCTTATCCATTTAAACTCTATATTCTGAATTCCTCTACAAGAGTTCATCGTAATCACTTTAGCCACTTCTTCAGAACAACTTGTGACAACAGAGAGACGGACAACTCTGCTTTGTATATATATCACACTTCATGCTACAGGATTATTCTGAATAATAATTATTCAATTTATTTTGTTCCAAAATTAACGTTCTGTGCTTAATACTATAATCTATAATAATAAAAGGGCGAATCTGTAGATCTGTGTGTGACCGCCATATCTTCAAGAGGAAATAACCTAGGAAACTGAAATTCTGCTCCAATAATAAGTGAACCTTGAGGGTGTGCACCTGGGTATTATTACTTATTTACGTGTGTGCGCGCATGAGCGTTCGCATCTTTTTATGAGGCAAGCAAGCAAAAAACCATATAGAAAAGAAGTGTGACTGCCATAGCTCTAAGAGGAAAGAACCTAGAACTTGGATGTTTGTTCCTATGCTAAGTAGACCCTGAGGATGTGCATCTGGGTATTACTTATCCACGTGCACGTGTGCATTTTTTTAATGAGGCAAGCTAGCGAAAAGCCACATAGAAAAGAAGTGGTTCCTTATATTACAAGTATAAATCACAGATAGGCAGTCAGACACGTACGTGCGTGCGCATCTTTTCAATGAGGCAAGCTAACCAAAAGCCACATATAACAACTTCTAATATATAAAGAAAAGTCAATGCTTTGTGGTAACAATGCATTCCAATAATGACTTTTATATCATGTATAGGTTATACTTTTATGCTAAAATGGGTTCAGAATACACGTATTTATGTAGACATATAGAATATATCAACCTACTAACCCGAGCGAAGCCGGGTACTTTCGCTAGCATGCCTCATTAATAAGTTTCGAATAAGATAAATAATACCCAGAGCACTGTCATATCTCCAAGAGGAAATAACCCAGAAACCTTAAATTTTGCACCCGTACTAAGTAGACCCTGAGAGTTTGTACCTGGGTATTACTACTTATCTATGTGTGTGTTATATAAAACTTCAAACTTGGATTCAAACTTATCATCAGTAACATATAATTCAACATTGGTTCTTTACTTAACAGGTTTTGTTATATGATAGGTTAACCAGGTAGAGTCTTATGCAATCATGAATTATACGTACGTTTTTGGTTTGTTCTTAAGAATTATATAAAAAATGTTCTACTACTATTAGAAACTGTCAAATATCAGTCCAGCACGTCTGATTACATAGAACCAGGAGAAATAGAAAGAGACGTTAGAAAAAAAGGGGGTAACAAGCAGCACCATTGTCACGGTAGTGTATGCCCTGCATCCATTTTTTTCGATAAATGAGGCAATTAGAAGAAAGAACGCGTCCATGACAGATTCGTCACGTGACAGAAACTAAACTGTTGGACACTAATACTTGACAACCCAGTTGAGAAGCAGAGATAGTCCTGTGCATCCGCAGGCTACAAGCATACAGTGTAACGTGTTATAGCTACATGTACTATCCAAACCAAACCGAATCTAAGAAAATTTATAGCAGTTATATTTAGACAAAAAAAAAGATAAAACTTTAACTAGGGACACATATTAGAGCAATAACATTTATAAAACTTAAAATATCATTAGCTCATTTTAAAACAATAATGTGAATTATACAAATCCAGCTTGTAGTGTTCCAGTCACTGAGTTTATTATGACTAAATTGATTAATAGTTTGCAATGTAATTATAACAATTTTGTAAGTAAAAGATGCTGTATTCTTGGATGTTAAACACAACAAAAAAAAGGTTTGTAAGTTGGTTATCACTCATACAACTTTCTTGATAATCTTCACTTAAAACATAGTTCTAATTGTGAATAATAAATAAAACACATGCTTTTACTGTTGAATTACGTGGTAAAGGCTCATTATTTTGAACTACAAGAAAATAGTTAGGTTTTGTTAATGCAATTATTAATAATTTTGTTTGTTTGTATGTTGAATTTCGCGCAATGCTACTCAAATGCAAAAAACAACAACGATAATAATAAAAGTAGAGAGGAAAGGCAGTTCGTCAACACCACCCATAAACTCTGCAATGAACGTATAGTGATTTTACCATTGGTTTGTAGATGATTTTGGCAGAGTAGTTATGATGAACGAAGGTAAAACGTACCTAGTTCAGAGTAGCACTTGCACAGAAAATCTTTAGGGACTAAACTATAATAGTAGCTCGGGTAGAAATGAAGTCTTTTCGAAAGCCTTCCTTCTTTCGTGTTTGACCTGAGTTACTTTTATACACCTTTCCTTCAAACTTTTCTCTACTAGTGTCGCTCTGAACTAAGCAGTTGCTGTCCACTTCACCTTAGTTTGTTGAACATTACTATTGGGGTAAAAAACAAACAATTATTTTAAGATCTGATAGTACTTTTAGGAACTGGGAAAATGATTTGTAAAACAAGCAACATAATTATAAAGGTTAATTTATGCTTGATAACAAGAACCAAAATTATTTTTGACATTGGAAGTTTAAAATTTCTAAAACATTCGAATTATTACGCACTTTAAAACACATATTATATATTTGACTTATGAAAGAAAATATAAACATCTGGTTTTAATTCTTGCTAAAACAATTTATGTAATTTTCAATGTCCTGTGGCGTTATACATTTGCTCTGTAGGGCGACCTGTTTATTAGCAGAACTGGAGGTAAACGTTTTGTGTTTTCTTGATACACATTATTATTCTAGGTTACACTGCCTAATGGGATTTTTGAATCTGTTCCCGGTTTTTAATGAATTCTCGAGGAACTTTGAGCAATACTTATACGTGTCTATTTTTATTCTATACCTTCTCCCATTCTTTTCAAGCTCTACTCTATGACCCTATATTTCTCCTATACATTCTTCCTCTGCTCCATTTTCACCTGTTGAAAACCACAGTAAGGGGGCCATTACAACCGTCTTGTTGTCTATTTGGTGTAACCGGGGCATGTTTTCTGAATAGTAACTACTAGCTTATTGTAGCTAAATAAAGCAAAAAAGGACTTTGCAATTACATGACTCTTCTGAAAATAAATTATTTTTATTTGTTTAATGTACTTTAGATACAACAAATAGATGGTCCCTAAAAAGAAATGTAATATGACCCTCGAGGCAACAAACAGGCATTCCAGCTCAAGGAACCGTTATTCGGCTACCGAGAATCTCACCTGAACAGGTCCGGAAAAGTGCGTTTGTCTGACCTCCAGGTATTCGCTAACACGGTAGAGTTTCATCATTCATTCCCGTCTGGTATGAGGAAATGTGAAACCCTCCCTCACCTCCACTTCCCCATATAACTCAGAACCCATTTTTATGAGCCGAAAAAAAAAACACGTGAGTATTAATAACAAGTGTGGGAGTGACAACTCCATTTTTTGTTTATTTTGCCTTTTGACCTTAGGCCGTAACCTTAAACTTATCACTAAGTGTGCAAACAAGCTTAAGGTGCAAATATAATTTGATGTTTGATCCAAGAATACATGAAAGCATCTTATATTAATAATACTGCGTTTGAGAACGCGCAGAATAGCCATTATCCGCGATGAACAATAAAACGTGTTAAAAATCAAAATATAGTTTTTGTGATCAGTAAGTGTTACTCTGTATTATTTGAAATAATGCACTTATTGCTATTTTATTGTTATAGATGCACAACATGATAACACAACAGCTGATGAGATACAGGTGTTTCAATAAACAAGGCAACTATATTTTTAACACCTCTTGTGTTGTGTAATCGTATAACTTTGATTCAAAATAACTGAGCTCTTGACATAGGTATATTTATATGTCATTGTTGAGTACACTAGATGATCGTCTTTGCTCTTACTTTTTTACTAATATATGTTTTCGTGATAGTAATTTCGGTTAATTTTTTAGAGGGGGAGTGGTAGGCTGCATCTTCCAATAGTTTTGAATAAATTGTACGTATTACAACCAAAGATACCACACGTTGAGATTGAGTATTCTAATTAACATTAAACTGTAGCGTCTTAATATACCTATCTCTCTCTTTCTTTTTTTTTAACGCGCACGTATTTCTTAACAATGCTTTATCCACTGACCTAATATATATGTTTAAGTAAACTATACATGTTGAGTGTGTTTTATTATGAAACCAGACAGGTACAAGAAGACAAGGCGTTAAACTCGAAACCGTAGCCTTTCACCATTGGAGGTTACAAAGCAAAAGTTGAAAAAGAGAGCTACAAGCTGTGGTTTAACAAGTAGTTTTGGTCCGTATCTCAGTGTAGCCTTGACCGCGGGTAGGTATAATGTTCGGTAAAGGTTCCGCTCAATACCGGAATGAATAGGAAAGAAGGTTACACCTGTAAGAAGATCAACAACGACAGAGCAAAAGCACAGTTTTCTTCCGCGACCTTCTTAATTATTCAATATTCACGAGAAATAAAAGTTACGTACAACATGCTAATGAACAACGTGTAACACATGTGACCTAATGTTATGATAATCCAACAAGCGGTATAGAGATTGTTTATTAAGATATCTGTTCGATTTTGTTTTCTTTCATTTTTTTTTACACTCTGATAGTTCAAAAATAGAAATGTTTGAATATAATTCAAATTTTTGTAATTGTTAGAAAATCACGTATAGACGCAACCAGTAGTCACTGCAGGAGTATAATAAAATATACGTTTGCTGAATTTGGATTTGTTATGGTCTCTATGAGTGGACGACGTTTCGATTTTACTGTTGAATAATTTCGAATCCAGTACAATTTATTCTGATTAAAGGTCCTTTAAAATAACATGTAAGCTGTTTATTAGCTATTCCACTCGCGAATAACACACGATTTATTTTTATATACATTTAACATTCAATTTATTGTTGGAGTGTGGCATGTTGTCACAGATGGTTTTGTTGTAACAGCAAAAGGCGATTACACTCGAAACAAGTCTTCTTTAGATTGCAAAACATTGATTTAAAAACTAAATATGATCAAAGAATTGGCAAAACTAATGACAAAAGAAATATAACAGAAGACAAAGAAATTCAAAACATACATCTTAAAAAACTGATTATAAGAATGAATATTGCAGGACTAGTGCTACTCTGGAACTAATTCCTCCGTCTCTGACTATATTTTGAATTTACATGCTACGAATTACGCATCACTGCGCGACATCACAGTTTCTATTGTAACAAGGTTCTGCGAAGAAAGACGAATCGGTTTTTGACCACTTATCGTAGTCAACTTTTCCCTCCAATTGACGTAGACATTGGCTTCCAAAACTATTAAACAGGTCAAAGGAATAAAAGTTCATTGTTGCTGCACCAGGAGAAATTGACAGTCATGCGGTTGATGGTATGCTGTAATGCCAGTTTTTCACCCATCTTTCTCATGAAAATAGCCATTGATTTAGAGATGTGGCAAAAACTTTTGAATTTTGACTCGTGAGTCTTCGTCAAAATCAAATCCGTGTTTAGTATATTTGTTAATATTGCCAGAGCTTATTTCCACCTTTATTGCTGTGGCTTTTTATGGTTCACTTTTGTAACCATAGTTTTCATTTTGCGGGTGAATATGTTAAATTTCGGAGCCCATTGCTGTTCTAAACACTCTCTTGTGCAATTTTTTTTTTGTCTCCAGGATGAAACTTGAAGGCTTTTTTCTTCGCAAAGTTGTGTCCTTTGGTTCTACAACGCTTAATAATCTCGCTGTATGAGGATATCGCTTTGGGAAATATTTTTTAATTTCCTCCAATCATAAGCCTACTCGTGGCGACACTGGATTGTCCAATGTTCAGTAATTTGCCGTGAACCGATTATAAAAAGTACTATATATGTCACCCGTGACACCAGAGCTAGCTTCTGTAGCCACTGTTTTAGCAGCCACTATATTAGCGTATCAAAATCATTCAAAGTGCAAGCAGGCCTTGCCAAAAAAAAAAGTTGAAAGTAACAGCAATATTTCAAATTAAATAAAGTACAAGTAATGGAGTGTAGACGAACCATTTCCCTAATTCATATATATATATATATGTGTGTGTGTGTGTGTGTGTAACATTAAATTATGAGACTATCATATAAAAGTATGGTTTTCTTTCTTACAATCAGGGGTTTCATAATCTCTATTTCGTCCGGAACGTAGATTTCTTTTTGTTATTTTATTATTGAGTTTCGTTGTATTAAATAACTTATAATATTAAAGTTGAATTAAACTGTCAAAAATCAAAGTTTTCATACCTGAATATAAATCAAAATGTCAAGGAAATGCAAAAACTAAATAAAAATAAAAATTTGGTACTTTATGTTAACCGTAAATTTAATTACCAACAGCATACCTAAAGATACTTTGTTAGATGGAGAAAATCTATATTAAATCCAGTTGTTTTTACAGGATTAGCGGATCAAAAACTCTAAGAATCGAATTTAAGATGTGCCACTGTAGGCGCATTATAAACACGACAGTGATTTCCCACTGTTTGGCTAAGAATAGTGGGTTCTGTTCTCTGATCAGCAGTCCAGAATTAGGGATAACTTGGAGTCTCTGAGATGGTCGTTTAGTTTATGTGTTGTATAAGCTGCAGTTTATGTTGAAAATATCAAACACCAGACTTACGCAACTGACACAAAGTTTAGAAAATAAGTTACAAACTTTGACACTATTTACTGTTTGTCAAAGATATGCTATGACAAAATAAATCATAAATGATGTAATAACGTAAACACAGGTGTTTAATGTCACTAAACTATACAATTTTGTCTCAAAATTGTCTTTCCGTGGTCTTTTTTTTTATTTCTGCATTATAAATATTATTTTGGATTTATCACTTTGTTTCATTTTATCATGACTAAAGTTTTGTGATATTTACTGTGTTCAAAAATTTTAGTTGGTCCATCTTGACAGGGCTTATTGGAAACAGTAAGAATTAGTAATAATATCGACAGACGTAGTTTTTACTTGTTATGTACTTTTTACGGAAACAAATAAAAAATTTAATTAACTGCTGCGTATTTATTTCACTTTTAAGCCACTGGAACGTTTTGCTTTAAGAAGTCAAAAAATCATAGATAGCTGACTTGTGACTATGCACGTTACTATCTCCATAGGAACTAATATTTGTGCAAATAAAAGTTATCCTGTCCCCATTTGACAAATGTAAATAGTTCACTCCATCCATTCTCCAATGGTAAAGAGACAGCACCATCTGAAGTGTTATTTATGATAAATGGTAACTACAAATCTAATAGTAAGCTGTGGTTCAAATAATATTTCTAACGTTATGGTATCCATTATACAGGAAGCTTCAGTAAATGAATTTGCACGGAACTCTCAACTAGTTATCTCTGAAGAGTAAGATTAAATGGCGTAAGTTTACTCGAGATGAACTTTAGTTTCTGACTACTACCTCATTCATAAATTGTATAATTATTCTCTCAAAAAATAACACACACACACATAAAAACAGGTTATTACTGGTGAATGGTAGATAGGTAATATCTTATTAAAAACAGTACGACATTGAGTCTCATCAATCACTAATAACATAAAATACTTTAGGTGATCATACGACCAGAACTTTTTCACCTGACCTATGATCCACAACCATAATCAGGTTGGGAGATTTTCACTCATAAAGCCACTTTCTATTGATCCGTTTAGGTCTAATTTTGTTATTGTTAAATATCTGTGACTTCTATCCAAAAACATGAAGACGTTATCTTAAGCCTTTACTTGCCATATCATGTGGTAAAAACAAAAATCTATTTCGATAGTTGGGGTAATTTGTTTTTGTTTTAAAGTTTGCCTATCAGCCTATATTGGGTCATTCAACGCAACATTGAATTGCACGAATCAAAAGTATATTTCACGCTGATTCCAAAGACATTACGGTTTGTTGTGCGACCAAAACTTATTGATCTGTGACCCATTATAATCCATGAAGTCGACACTGTGGATTTTTGTGCTCCCAAATATCCCCCCCCCCCACTTAAGAAATACATTCGTCTACTCCGACTTTTAGTATGTTCTATAGATAACATACATGACATGTATCTTGAAATATCGAAGCGGGATTATTACAATTTTTTCCTATTCCAACCAATTTTTTACAAGGCTAACAGTAAAAATTTCTCTCTTTGCTGGTAAAATATACGTTTTTTGTACGAGTTAGTTTTGAAAATAATACTTTTAACAATTTTCCCTGTGTTTCTGTTAATGTATGAGTATTAGATATAAATTAATGATCATTATTCTACACAGTGTTTCACGGATATTGAGCCAATTAAACTTAAAGCAAACATCAAGAATTATCTTTACAGACTGCATCGTGAATCAAGTCACTTCACGGCATGACTACACAAAAAACAACTGAAACTTACGTGAATAACTAGCTACGTGCTTGGGTAAATACTGAGGAGTCTGTGTCATTCATCCATTGAACAATATTTTAATCAAGTATAACTTTTCTAGCTTTGCGAGTGCGTAATGATATTAGTTTGTCTTTCGAAGATGAACGTAAATTAAAAGTTGCATACAATGTTATGTTTGCTAAACTTACTCTCTCATGATGCTCTTTTAAACATCTACTATTGGATGCATAAAATTTGGAAGACATATTTTAATAACAACTATAAGTACACAATAAATCAAATGTCTTGAAAGATATACCTGTAAATAATTACAACAGAACTTTCGCGTAATCCATATTGAAACTGAGATAGAACTTGTCACCAGATGTCGATCTTTCCTCACTTAAATACCTTTTTAATAAAAGAATTGAATACATTGTTTACAGATGAAAAAACTAATTTCAGGTATTTTGTAAGTGTTCCATGAATTCCCAGACAAATAAATTCCTAGTAAATTACACTATTTAACCGTGTGGTCTAACAAGAATGACATCCGATTTCTTAAACAATTATTGTCATAAAAGCAGTTGCACGTTGTCTAGAGGCAGTATTGTTGTGAGGTTTGTTTTTCAGTCGTGTCAGTTTAGGTTTTATTCTTAGCCAACCGGTTCTAACAACATTACACAATTGGATCCGTACACCTAACCAGTCCAATTAACATTTACACCAGCTGTATCTATTCACAGTATTAAAGCATACGTTTTCAAGTCCTTGGTCTGTTAACGCTACCACTCTATCTCTACTTTTCTGGCCTACAGCCCTATTCACACTGTGAACAGCAATGGTTATTGACATTGCCATTTCTCACTCTTGTAGTGTCACCTGACTGATTCCGAGTCAGCGGTTGGTACCGGTACCAACAGCTGACTCGGAATCATACAGTTGGCATTACAAAATAAACACTGACAATATGAATAGCGGTAGCTGTTCACAGTAGAGTATATATACTCCACTGTGAACAGCTACTTCTCTTGGCACTGTTGGTATTTGTTCTTGTAATGTCACCTGTCTGATTCTGCGTCCGTGGTTGGCACTTGTATTCACACAACAGCCACAGTTAATTATCCTGTCAGTATTCATTCTTGTAATCCTGCTTGTGTTACTTTGCATCAACTGTTTGCTCCTTAGTTAATCAAAATCTTAGACTTATTTGTCTGTTAAGGATTTTGAAATAAATACTAGATATAAATATTTGTTGTTTTAAATTCCTTATTAACCGTACAATTGTTTGGTCAGTGCATCAAGACTCTTGGAAATACGTTTCAAGTACAAATATTATTAATACTTGACCCTTGAAATCAAATTACCACAAGTTTTGATACACTGTAGGCATATGACTAAATCGTTTACTCTAACGTGGTACAACAAACTGTACATCTCAATATATCATTTCAATAACAACCTTTCAACTGCATATGAATATATTTTCAAACACACATGTGTCAAAATTCCATTAAAAAATAGTTAATTTAGCGTATAATATACTGATGAAAATTTTATTCTCTTCATCGGCTGCTAAGCAAATTTTTAAATGTTAATCTCTGGCTAAAAGTAATAAATTGAGACCGAAGTGTGTTTCTAATATAAAAGAAGTTAAATATATTTAATGAACATGCGTCCGATTAATCATAATACTGGAAACCACAAAAATCAGTTTTATTTATATGTAAAGGCCACTCACCCAGTAAAGATTGCGTTATTTTTGTGTCTCATATCCATTAGCAGTACTAACATTCTTCGCATATACCTTCATTGTAAAACTACACAAGAAATGTTTAATAATTCAACTTAGTCGTTTCATATATTTTAATAATATTATGCAATTTGTTTATCTTTAACAAAATTAGCAAATCAGTGGCATTAAGCTTTCGAACTCCAGTAATGAGATATATCCTATCTACAGTGGAAACTAAATGCAGTAAAGACCGATTATTTTTATATAGAGAGAGCAATTATTATCATCAGTGCTAAAAAATTAATCGATGTAACACCTTCTGTTTGGTCTAATTCGAAAAGTGGGGCGACGTTTATACATTTTATAAAAAACAATCAAATTAACTATGCGTTTTGACAAATGTTGTGTTCTTTTTTCACGCATCAAACTCTTAATTCTGTTTACATAGCGGTCACTCTGCCAGTTGGACTATTCTATGCAATCAAGGCCACTAGATGACAGTGAAGTTAACACCTAATACTCTCTCCAACGTTTGTGATATAGGTGGTTTCGTCGCTCCCTTATATTTCATGTTCGTGCGTTATCTTGTAATGCTTAAAAAGTTTACCATAATAATTGAAAATAATAGGTTTAAACAATTAGAATATCAATCTTCTAATTCCATCACTCTGATATGCACAACGAACGAAAAAAAAAACATATTGAGACAATTTTGATTTTTGACTTAAATTAATGTACTTTGTTTAACAAATTTCCTGTTGTTGAACAAGAAAACCAAATGCAGTGTGATTTGTACCAATATTACTAATTTATATTTTCTTTGAATATTGGCCCCTTGTGGTACAGTGGCAAGTCTGAAGACTTTGAATATCGAAATCTCTGGAAAGGTAATAATTGAAATACCTTAATAAAATAATAACAAATCAATCAGAATAAAATACACATTTATGCTTAATGTTTCACTCTTTACTTCTTATTCAAAAAAGGTGGATTAAATTTATATTCAGAACAAAAAAATCATTGTTAACTTGATTCTTGAGAATTCATTCAAGTTTTGTGAAAATATCTTTGTCTTAATTCTTTAGCAAAAAGAATAGATGCTGAATAATATAGAATACTATTTTGATATCATGCTCAACTTTGTATACAGTTAACGTTCCAACAAACAATTTTATTTGTATCCATACACCACCTTTCTGTGGACTTACAACGCTAGAAACCGGGTTTCGATACCCGTGGTTGGCGAGCACAGATAGCCCATTGTGTAGTTTTACGTTTAATTACAACCAATCACCATCTGTCAAGCCCTACATGAAGCTTTGTTGGAGCTTTTTAGTGTTCGCTGTAATGAAATATTGTCTGAAAAAAAGAAATAATTTTTCTAAAGTCATGTAGTTCTTTTGATTAACCTTGAAAGTATTTCTTTCTTATGTTTACGTGTGTGTAAGTATGTGTTAAATTTTGGGCCAAGGTTTAGGCCTTAGTTTGAAAATCTGATTGGCAATGGATTTTTGTATAAAAACTATATATGTACTCAAACACAACAGCTATAAAAATACGTAACTCATTCGTAATTAAGTCATTCTAGCCTTTCGTGCATAAAGGTTTTGAAGAAGAGGAGTAATGTTTTAATTCGAGTCAAAAAATGTTTTACTACTTACACATTGATTATAATTAACTAATTTAAGGGGAGCCAAATTTAGGAATACTTTTTCAGTGTAAGTTGAAGCTGTATTTTTGTATTGTCCTTGATCTTGAAGTCCTTGTGATGATATATGTAACCACATATAATACATGCCAAATTAAAGATAAGCACGAAGGCCAGTACTGCTATAATCAATACAGGGACCAGGGTAGCACCCACTTATGTTTCCCCATGAATTGCGTTAGGTTTATATGAAGTATGTTTTTGGTCTAAGACAATGACTCTCTACAAACAGGTACAGATTCTAAAACGAATCAACTAGCTGGAGATGAAGAGTCCAAGATATAAAAAGGAATAGAATGCCATGTAAATTCGTCATCAAACTGCTAATTTTCTCATTCATTTTGTTTGTCATCTGGTTTCCATCATATATTAGTACCCACTGTACCAAAATAAGCCCAAATTGCAGCTCCAATTGAACACTTTTCCGGAGGTTCCGTGTTTCGCATCTCGTTAGTGCAATGTTGTAAGTGAATCAAACTAGTGAGAAGTGCGCTTGTCGAAGGCGGAAACTAGAAGGGTTCGGAGACATGCTTTTCCTCAAATTGTTGTTGAATTTTGCGTAAAGCTACTCGAGCGCCACTTGCACTACCCATCCCTAATTTTGAAATGATAGGGCAGATGGGAGAAAGCTAGTCAACACCACCCACATCTAACTTGTTGGCTACACCAATCGAATAGCGAAATTTGACCGTCACTCTTATAACGCACACACGGTTCCAAAGTGCAAGTGTTATTTTTATGGTAACTTTGTAGTACATAGATGTTGCAAGCTGTATCCATTACTTTCAACCCTATCGTGTAACATAAAATGTGAAACATGGATGCATTTAGAAAATGAGAAAGTAGTAATCTTTATTAGGTAGTTACAATCGCACAAGTAACATATGTAGCATTCAGTTATTATTACAATTAAAATAATCATATGTAACTGAAACTTATTTTTTTCTAATTTAACTTGTTTATGTTAACTACAGTTTTTAAACATTAATGTAAAACCACAGGTTATATAACTTTGCATTACAACCAATATATTAATGTCTACAATTCTATAAAAAGATCTCTGAACATAGTTATTACTACTAACTAATCTGTGTATCATGATCTGTACTACTATTGCTACTAAAACAAGAGTAGAATAGACAACTTTCATGTATACACACACACACATATACATGTATATATATACAATATCTCTGAAGTTCGTTATACGATAACAAAAAGGTCTCTGGTTTCAGAAATCTTTACAAAATATACAAAAGTTCACCCACAAAAACAACACATATTTATAAAAATGGGGTCTGGTGTGATTTACGACAGTTTCTTGGGAACAGGTTTATTCTTCCTGACTTTATTACATCTTGTAGATGACCTAGCGGCGAATGAAAACTAGAAGATCCGTTTGCTCTTTAGGTTTGATACGCCTCGAGCGTCACGTCATCCGTTCACAGTCCTGTTTGTTTTCGTCCCGGTCGAGAACGACAAAGCTCGACGAGGTCACATACTTTTCAAATAATGACGTATGACCTCCCTGTCATCGCATACCAATAATTTTCGAAATGTTTGATCGAGTTGGATATGAAATACAAAATACATTATTTATAGTCAAGAAAACATATAGATGGACAGGTACTTGATATTAAAATTTATATTTTATAATAAATATGGTACTAAGACTATATAACTGTACTAAAAATAACCACACACACACACACAGACAAAAAGACTCGAACACTGTAGAAGAGATGGTCTTCTATCATAAAAAACAGGAAAAATTTGTTGATTCAAATCACACTCTCCCCGTCACACCAAACATGCTCGCCCTTTCAGCCGTGGGGGCGTTATAATGTGACGGTCAATCCCACTATTCGTTGGTAAAAGAGTAGCCCAAGAGTTGGCGGTGGGTGGTGATGACTAGCTGCCTTACCTCTAGTCTTACACTGGGTAGCGCAGATAGCCCTCGTGTAGCTTTGCGCGAAATCCATAACAAACAAACAATCAATCACACTCAGACAAACATTATAATAACTTTTAACTATATTTTCGGAACAACCCAAAACACTAGAATTAGTATCATAGAAAAAATCGAAAATATCAACCGTTAAATCAAATTGAAAAGTACCTTAGTAAAATACGGGTTTACAATCACGTTGATATGCATGCAGTTCTTATTAGCTAGCTTTCCATCATCTGTAGCAGGCGCCATCAAGCTTAATAAAAAACGAAGGTATAGATGCGTGCATTTAAAAGTGAAAAAATAAAAAAACTGAATGTGTCTAAAAATATGTCACCGTGACCGTTAAAATATAAATATATATAGAAGTGAGATAACATATGCGAGAATGCAAGAAAAATTGGGATAACTATTGAAGGAAATGCTCTTGCCTTCCACATTAACTTTTCCAAGTCAATTACTTACTAAAAAACTTCCAAACTTTCTAAAACTTACCTTATTGCTTCAGTTTTACATTTCGGAATACATGAGGGGTGAATTACTATTAACGGCTTGGTAATTAAACAAGAAACCGCCCATTAAGAGCCGAGTATTCTTATCAACATGCAGTGGTGTAAGAAGGAGTTGTAAACTGGGAGTACTTGACTAGACATGCAGATTTTACAATGAGAGATTGAAAATATAAGGAGCTGCTAAAAACAGCTCCCGTGCAGCCAAAGGCAGCTCAATCTAGGGGAGTCTTGGGGCATGTCCTCCCCTCCCCAGAAAATGAATACAATAATATAACTTACATTTGCTATATAAGTCAAATATGTAAAAGTGGGTCCGACATCTCTGTTATGTGCATATTCTCAATATGACAATAATGTGTTAGCGATAAATTTAAAAATTCACCAGCATACATTGCTATAAAAAAAGAAAAAAAAACACAAAAGCAAACAAATTCCAATATATAAATAAAAATATTTTGGCTATTTAAAATATTACGTGTGGAAAGAACTTCGAACCCACTTTTCTAAACCAATCACGTAATGTTTGAGAAGGCCGTACGACAAGGCCAAGGCCAATGAGGGACAGAAGAGAAACGTCAAAGAAACGCGATGAATGAGCGGTAAATTTCTAGCCGATGGCGGCACGTGCTTCCCGAACCTCCCGCAGGCGCGAAAGTAACATTGTAGGTCACGCTTTTGCAGTGTCGGTATAAAATGTATGGTCCAAACTGTAGCTTCCATTGTGACCGTGAACCTTAAGGAGTGTTTGTGTCAGGAAGGATTTTTAAACACGGGCTGCTTAGGAAAGGTGAGGCGTTTTACCCACAGTAAGAGATTCGAACTAACGTTGGTTGAAGGTATGATTCCATTTTACCGATATATATTTATTTCTATTTGTTTACCATTTCATTTAAAATCAAACCTGATGGGCGTTAATTGAACGAAGTTAGCCATTTACAAATTATAACACGCTAATCTAATTTATGCTATGTTTGAACGATTAGGCCTCTTCAGCTCACCTAATATACTTCACCTCAAGAGCAAAGTTTATATTGATAGTTGTAATTAATCCTAATTGTTTAATATTCTTTAGTTGTCTAAAATATAAACAGTCATTTTTTGTCAGAGGTCATCATTTAACTTTAGTTGTAGTTGCGATCTACGTTATTTATATATATAAGTGGTAATGTATCTAAGTCACTTGGAATTTTACAATTTTATTTCGTTTTAAATACACTTTAAATACATGTTATCTGTATATTAGTGGTAATGTGTCTAAGTCACTTGGAATTTTACAATTTTAATTTCGTTTTAAATACACTTTAAATACATGTTATCTATATATTAGTGGTAATGTGTCTAAGTCACTTGGAATTTTACAACTTTGTTTTCGCTTTAAATACACTTTAAATACATGTTATTTATATATCAGTGGTAATGTGTCTAGATCACTTGGAATTTTACAGTTTTAATTTCGTTTTAAATACACTTTAAATACATGTTATCTATATATCAGTGGTAATGTGTCTAAGTCACTTGGAATTTTACAGTTTTAATTTCGTTTTAAATACACTTTAAATACATGTTATTTATATATCAGTGGTAATGTGTCTAAGTCACTTGGAATTTTACAGTTTTAATTTCGTTTTAAATACACTTCCTGTTATGCGCGATTCTTTCCCATCACAATCTTCTAAAACTTCTGACGAAAAATAAAATTTATAAGTATATAATAATAATATAGGACCTGGTAAACTCGAAATTTTAAATGCTTATTGGTTAAGTTTTGTTTCTTTGTTTGAAGTTAATCACAAAGCTACACAATGGGCTATCTATGCTCTTCCCACCACGGGTATCGAAACCCGGTTTCTAGCGTTGTAAGACGCAGACATGCCGTTGTGCCACTAGGGGGCAGGTTAAGTTTTATGACAAATATATAAAACGAAAACTAGAGTGGTTTTATGTGTTATTAAAATATTCTCCCTTCTTATTTACAAAAATTATAACTTTTAGTTAAAAGTAGGATGCCTTCTTTGCTAGCTTGGGCTTCAATATCGATGTGAGAAGAACACTGTCAGCACTGACCTGAAAGGTTGTTCCACTTTCTGTGAAAAGCAGGAGCTCAGAGAGAAACATTTGGTATATGGCGTCTACGTCGCTAAATTACGCCTATGGTGTTTGCAAATTGTGAGTTTACTTCTTGGTGTGCATGTTGATAAGTTGCATTTGATGTAATTCTTCTCTAGGCCAATGCTTGTGATATGTACGTTGCTAACGCTGCTTCTGTAATGCGTTCGTACGTCTTTTGGCCTCGTCTGTTTTATGTGTAAGTCGCTGAGACCTAATTACACACAGCCTTTTATGTTTCGTGAAAAGATAGTTCAATGTAAGTGCTACTATTTGGTTTACTGTTGCTAAAATATTGTAGTAAAAAGCAGTGGGAGTATTCGCTCTGCTTAAATTAAAGAAATTTTGAAAAGCATCTTAAGTGGTCGAAAGAAATTTGAAATTTAAATGAGTAATTTTCATCTTTTGGCAGCCATAGTGAATGTTGAATTTTTTATACACCTTCGTGGTTCTTCATAAACCTTAGCTATTTACAGTAGTCCTACATACTAAAATATCACAAATCAGCTACCGAATAACAGATTGCCTTAGTGTTTGATAATACTTTTATGATGCTATAGTACTTGCACAAGAAAGACTTGAGAAATCCTTAAGTATTAAATATTCACATTTACAGTACATGACCATTTTTCCCGTTTTTAACAGGACAATATATTGTTTTCCATTGGTGTGTCCTAGAAAATGTGAGACTTTTACTTCATTTGCTTAATTGTCCCGTTTTCTCACATAACTCTCATAAAACGTCCATATTTTCTATTTCAAAAGATATTCATAGTATTTGAACTCTAAAACCACTACAAGGTTTAATTTATTGTTCCATAAATCATTTTTCTATCGTCGTCTTTACTGACTATACGACATTGTACACTTTAGCAAAATTGTCAGCTGCTTTCGTTGTAATTCACCAAAATGTGCTTGCCCGGAAGTAGAATTTTTAATTTCTCACAATAAACAATGTGCCCTATTTTATTTTTCTTTCACGTAAATGGTAACTTTAGTATTAGTAGATTATATAACTATTTTCAGCTTCCATTAACAACATAGGTGAGGAAAAAGGAATTATTAATATTGTGCAAATATCTACGAACACTCAGCGTTAAATAAAACGCGGGTACCGTTAATTTAAAACTACTTAGGTATCACAAGAGGTGCTGAGAAGTTTCAAGATGTTCGAATTCGTGATTCATTCAGCCATTCTCTTTTATATAGGACAGATTCACTTTAATACAACTATAAACTGCCAAAGAAAATATATTTATTAATGAAATTAGTTCATCCTTAAACCAGTATTCTTAACATTTAAACAGGGACTCGATCAATGTCTAAGTAGTGTTTCAGTATTCTGTTACAATAGAGTATTATTTACTCTAAATTTTCTTAACATACCACCGCGGTCTTAATGTTTCTTCAACAAAAAGCTATCGTACTTAGATTACCTTCGTTTAGCCAATAATAAGCTATTTGCGGAAATGTCCCTCTTTATGCTACAAAACAAGTCTCCCGTCATGCTCTCTTTAATCAAATTTTATTTATACTTTTGTTTGTTTGGAATTAAGCACAATGCTACACAATGGGCTATCTGTGCTCTGCCCACCACGGGTATCGAAACCCGGTTTTCTAGCGTTGTAAGTCCGCAGACATACCGCTGTTACACTGGGGGGCATTTATACTTTTAAGAAGTGTATAATACACTGAATTGTTTAAGGACTTGTGATATTAGCTGTATGACTTAGTGTATTTTTCGTCTATTTTCTGATTGTGTTTTAAATATATAATGCAGTTAATTGTGCTTCCTCCTTGATTTTCGTTTTGATTTTTTTGTTATTGTTGATGATAAAACAACAATTCAGATTTTAAGTAGAAACACTTGTGCTCTTTATTCTTTGCTAGGTTAGTTCGCTGTTTATAACTTGTGGTTTGAAATGTGAAACACAAATATTATACATTAATCATAAGTTGTCTGCAATATTTCCCAAAACAAATGTTTAGTTGACCTATTGCGTAGAATTTTATATGTTTGCATATTCTGCGTTTTAACTTATGTTTTGCTTTGAGAAGCTACTTTAACTCAAATATAAGTGATGTACATAAGCTGTAACATAAACATTATCTCGGTTGCCTTGTGGCTGAATCCGCCGGGTTGTGTCTTCTTGTTATACCACTAATGTCGAAGTTTCGTAAACGGCAGATCCCAGATCAGTATTCTAATGTATATTTCTGTTTATTACTTCATTATACCTATTTGCACCAGGATCAGGGCCGCCGAGAGTTATTCCGGGCCCGATGGGTAATCATGTACATATGGGCCCCCATAACCGTACGACTCACAAAGTTCACTACTTAATACCTCGTAAACAAATTGAACACTACCGGTTTCAGAGACTCGGTAAGGTCTAACTTCTAAGTACGAATTTACTGACTGTATTTTAATATAACTTTTTATGCATATTACATTATTTCTTTCTTTGCTTTTGTATGGGCCCCCTGATGATCCCGAGCCCGGGGGGTAATCCCCTCGTTACCCCCTCTTCCTTATCGGTGGTCCTGACCGGAATGGTCTTACAGTCTACAGACTTTGGGTTCCAATGATCCCTCCGTCGAAAAAATAATTGGAAATGTTTCGTATTCTTTGTAAATTATTCTAAATAACAGCAATACAAACTTTACATCAGAAATGCAAGACTTAACTTTCGAACTATGAAATGCGTTGTTGTGTTTTAATGGAATCCCTTGACAGCATACTGAACACTGTTAATATTTTCTCATATTTTTGTCCATATGAAAGCGTCCAGAAGAAGAAGGAGGGAAGAACAGTTAGCAAGAATAGTCATGATGTTATGGTCCAAGACTCTTCTAATATTTGCGATATCGCTAAAGGTGAGTATCGAACTTTTGAATATAACATTTTGTGTTTGTTTGCTGTAATATCCAAAAATAGCACGAAACCTCAAGCATATATTCAATAATAATAACAATCGTCCGTAGGGCTGATGAATATTGTGATTTTAGTTCCCACAAACTAGAAACAATAAACTGCAGCTCCATCTATCTTTTTTTTTAATAAAATAAAAAGTTCAGGTATGGTGTTGTCAGTAATTTAGCTCTCCTATTTTTTGATGGAAGTAATTCGAAATTTTCTTTATTGTTTTATTTCTTTTTTTAATGAGAAAAGTGAATTATATTAAAATAGTATATCAAGATAATATAATGCTGTGTGTATTACTGGGTGAAGCGGCACTGCTTAACTAAAGGATAATCGGAATTCGTAAGATTAGAGATATGAAAACGCAAAACCAGATTTGAAAAATAATTTCAATCAACCTCGTAAGCTAATTCTTATGAGAATCAGACATCTGGTAATCAGTCATGTGATCTAAAATGAAAAAGACAACAACTAGCCATTCAGCATACTTTCGTACATGAACATTGGGGAAATGTGTTTTTACACCTTTGCAGCTCATGACATGCCACTTTAATGTAGAATATGCCACCATTAACAGCTAGAGTTACCTGGAATCAATGTTGCATACTTAAAATCAGTGTTGATGCGGCCCTAGACTATCCTATTCCATTGCTTTGGAAGATCTGTTTTCTGGATATATATAGTATTTGGCGTCACATGACGAGTCTTTCAAGTTGGGCCTGGTTCCAGATACTTTCCATATGAGTATAAGTCTGTTATCTGGTTTTATGATGAAGCGTGACTCATCTGTAATCAGAATATTGTTCTATCTGTCGTTGGTCCTCTCGGCCTTTTCTTGGCATCATTGCAGACGAGCTTTTTCATGTTTACCTACGAGCGGAATACATAACAATGACTGCCTGCCATATAGGCCGGCTTTGTGGAATCTGTACGCTGAAACGGCATTAAGTTACGGCTGCGTACGTTTAATTCAATCTGAAAGTCTGTAACCTACAGTTGTGGCTAACCATTATTGACAGGCATCAGTTAACTGCTTGTGTCGTGGATGGTGGTCTACCTTAGTTTGGAAGCTGCTTCTCATACGTCAAAAATTCACATGTTTCTCTGAGATCTAGCAATGGTTCATGAACAATTTGGAATACTTTTAATTCTTTAATTCACTTCAATGTGACGAGTAAAACAAGGTTGTATGAAATCGCTATATGTAGTATAGGCTAAATGATCGATTATTTGCATTCCAGAGTCTATGATAGAACATCAAATGCTTTTCTTCATAACATTAAACTGAATAGAGTGATTAACACCAGTTAATAACATTAGTTTTGCCTTGTCATAGCTTCAATATTACAAATTACGATTGCTCTTTAATTGTCTTGATCAGAATTAACAGGAGAAGCATTCCTATGTGACATCACCCAGCAGGAAACGACAAGAAATAAACTTTTATTTCCATTATTTTCTCTATCATATTTTTTGATGAAGGTTAATTACACGCTCATCAAAGCCTATAATGAAAGATTCTTTTTTTTTTGTCGTTTTCTACTGGGCGGTGTCAGATATTAATACTTCTGCTAATAGATCAGGATCTTACATATCAAAGTTTGAACTATATCAGCTTTTATCAATGTAACATGTGAATTTCTTACCAAGTAGTTTTATCTGAGACTATCAAGTAAACTTTCTCTGGGGGAACTAACCAGCTCAAATGTAGGTTAATAATTTTTATATATGTTTAACTCTTTCCTGGGGAGTGGCCTATTGGCTAGCATGCGCGACGACTTTATGGAGATCTATATTCTTTGAACGATCTAGGAGGGTCAGATTTGATATTCCACTTTTCTCCCCCCCCCCTTCACTGGTGTTTTGTTGCACTGTTAAATGTTGAACATCACATAAATGAGGGCGTTGTTCTAAAAGCCACTGTTATGATTATAATACCCCTATCAGGATCATGTCCATTTATGTTCAACTTTCATCATTTGCACTGGTATATACTTCGCCTCATTTGTTATGATAAAGTCTTACATATTACAAACAGTCCCATATAATCCAATGCTGATTCATCCTGTAAGCACATATTATATGTATTTACATAAATAAACCCTTTTTAATATATAATATATATATATACTAAGTAAATGCTAAACCTAGTATACCATATATGTAGTGTGTCTATGTATATATATATATTATTTTGCATTGAAAATGGTTTATTTATGTAAATACATATAATATGTGCTACAGGATGAATCAGCACTGGATTATATGTTTAATAATGCCTGTCAATCCGAGGGTTCATGTTTCCCCGCCCCCCAGTGGCACAGCGGTATGTCTGCGGACTTACAACGCTAGAATCCGGGTTTCGATACCCGTGGTGGGCAAAGCACAGATAGTCCATTGTGTAGCTTTGTGCTTAATTACAAACAAACAAACAATCATGTGTTCCGCTGTCGGTGGATGTTATTCATTGGCTGCTTTCTCGCTAGTCCATCACTTTAAAATTAGGGATAGCTATACGCAGAAAACCTTTGAGTAGCTTTGCGTGAAAATTCTAAAAAAAAACATCCTTTGGTCGATACTATCCTCTGAGGACTAGAAAATTAATAATCCTTTAAGGGTTCAATAGGATGTAAGAAATTCTGTTTGGTTTAATAATTTTCCAGTTTAGCGTTATATATATAAACTAGGAAAATTCTCTGATGGCTAGCAGATAATACTTTAAAGACCTAGTCGGTTTACAAAAAAAAAGTAGTTAAACATTGTTAAATATGTTTCCTACTTGGTTTTCTTTTTAAGCAAGTATAATTTTCTAAGGACTAGTAAGTAGTACTTTTAAGGATTTAACCAGTGTGAAAAATCCTGTCTGGACGAAGTTCAATCCTTTTTTTATTTGGTGGCCTCCTTTGAGTGAGAACATCATCTAGAAAACTAAAAATGTAACTTTCTAAGAATCCAGCGAAGAATTATGAAAATAGATATTTGATTTCCTCCTTGGGAGGAATAAATTCCTCTGAAGACTGGCAAAATTCGTCCTTTATGGATCCAACTGGTTGTAAAATAGTTCAATCATTTCTTCATTCAGTATTACTTTTGAACATGTAAAATCTCTGAGCATTGGTAAAAAGTAATGATTTAAGGATTAGTCTAATGGGAACTTTTTAAACTTAGCTTAATTGTTTTCGAGTTGAGGCAGTTTAAAATATTTAAGAACTAGCAAGTAAAAATGCAATATAGATATCAAAGTAATTGTGAAAGTTTTCGTTTGAACTTAATAATTTTTCTATTCTGCTTCGTTTTTTGGGTCAGTAAAATCCACTTATTAACAATAAAACAGCGGTAAAGACCTAGCAACTTGTGAAAATGTTTATTTCGCTTTAGTTTATTTCTTTAACTGCTGTATTTCCTCTAGCGTGAGAAAAGATGTCTAAAAACTAATTATTAACCATTTTCTGGGGGTTCAGTTTCGGTTATGAGAAACTTGTTGAAACAAACTTGAGAATTACAATAATTTCTTGAGGTGTTAACAGTAAAATATGACTATTCGTAACACAATAAAATGAAACCAAAGTACAGGAGTGAAAGAAAGCTTTTACACACATTACTGCTCAAAAAGAACACCAATTAGAGAAGTGATTAAATTATGTCCATATAGAACTTTACATATACAACCAAATGGAGCCTTAAATGACTAGTTTTACCAGTCCTTAGATGAGCGCACTCGTACAGAGAAGGACGCAAACAGAAAAGGAATTAAACAACGTTCAGATAGAATATTGCTCAAAAGACTGAGTCCTTAAACGGTTGATTTTAATAATCTAAAGTGGAAAGTCTTAAGAATTGTCACAATACAAAAAAAACAAAACAATATGGAAGCGGATGCCAAAACAAAGCAGATTTGAATCCGTTCTAAGATATCTTAAAACCTGGGTTAGTTTGCTTTATTATTTAAGCGCGTGCATTGATAGGCTGTAAATCTCGTAAAATCCTTGTGTGCACTGTTATTGGTTACGTAGGAAATCCACAAAACTCTTGTTTGAAATATCACAAATAATCTAAAAAATCTGTAACTCGGCACGCAGATATAGTTGGACAATGTGATATTAAATCCTTTAGTTTGAAATATCCCTATGCGTGTTCTAATATATCTAAGAAAACGTGCATGTTTTATTATTATTATTTTATCAGATAACTCAATTTTATACGCCCTGTGTTAGTAGATTTAAAACAATAGACTGTTAAACATTTCTGTCTCCATTTACTGTATTAATTCAACTATTATCTATTATTCCATCTACGTACGCTATCATTTGGTTGTGTATTGTTAAACACAAAGCTACACAATGGGATGTCTGTGCTCTGCACAATGTGGGTATCAAAACCTGATTTTTAGCCTTATAAGCCTTCAGACTTACAGCTGAGCTACCGAGTGGTAAGTGCGTTATCAATTAAATGTAGCAAACTTTTTTTATATTTTGTTTCTCTCTCTCTGGTGTGTTTCATATTCTATGCTTTGTTGTTTGTTTTTAAAGCAAAATCACGTTGGGCTATCCATTGTGTCCACTGAGGGGAATCTAACTCTGGATTTTAGTCCAGAAACTTACCGCTGACCCACCGGGGGAATTATTCCATTGTCAGATTAACGTATTTTGGTTTTGATATTATCGTAACTTTGATGATAATATATATACTCATAAGCCAAAGTATTTCACTAGTAATGTTTGAATATTCTTTTTACTGAGTTTTTGTTGTATGACGAAGCACTAAGACAAAAATTAACCTGGTAAAAAGAATAAAACGCAGTAATTAATCAAAGTTTAATTAAATAATAATCGATAAAGATGGCTCTTTCGGGTCTGTTTGTTGTTTTTTCTGTACATGACTAACTACTTTCTCTTCATTATCTGGACAAGGATTTTTAGATTTATTTTTTGATGTGTTTCGTTTAATACATTTTCTCATTCGCTTCACATGAATATTGTTTCGATGAGATCTCATATACTTTTCGACGGATGTATCCCTTTCACAGTAACCCGCTGTAGATTAAAATAAATTATGCAAAATGAATATTTAACATCTGACGTATTAACCGATAACTTTAATTTTGGCACATATATTGATTGCATTCAAAAACAACGTTTTTCTTGTGAGCAAAATACGTTTTTTAATTTATGTAAACTAACTAATATTTTGAGGAATCTCGTTCAGCTAGAATTTTTTTGAACTCTGGAAAACTGATTTACATTTTCTTTACAACTGTATCAAGTAAATAATATATTCAGCCTTATATATCACACACACAAAAAAGCTGGCAGTCATTTGAGCTTGACTTTAGCTTTATAATGAATAATGCTGTTGGCACTAAGATAATTTTCAGTCTTTAGTGATTTCGAATGTCCTTTGAAAAATGTTAACTACTTAATATATATCTGCGTGTTTCTATAAATGGCAGCATTCAACTCTTCTTAAAGTAAGTTTATTTAATTGAAATTCCTAATTAATGCTTTAAGACGAAGTTTTTATACATCCGGGTTACCCTGTAATAGACTTCACTTCCCGATTTGAATGGAAAGTGTGTAACAATGCCGCCATAGGGGATTTCCTCTGGCTCGTAAAATCTTGGCAGGCCTAGCAGCAGTAAAAGAAAACTATATATTTCAAAGGTGAATCTTTCCGTCAGCTTCCCTTCTTTTTTTTTACTCTCCCATCTTTTTCCGTGGTCTCTTTTAGTAAATAGGTAACGGATCGAAAGATATAACACTGCACGTGCCTTGATGGGTAGCGAATAGATTGCCCTAGGCAACGACTATCACTACCAGCTTCATCCTTAAGGAACCTGTATAGGGAGGAACTAAATTTTTTTGATAGGAAGGATTACGCATGCTCAGAACCGGATGGGATGACGAGAATCAGAGCGATTGCTGTGTCGTTTGTTTTTGTTTGCGCAAAAACTAAAACTGCCGTCGGCAGAACCAGACTCTCCAATCTTTATGTGCCACTATTCGTGATGAACTTGACGAAATGATGGCGGAAAATAACGCATGCAGTGTTCTTTTGGCGGTTAACCCTGACCTGAAAAATTATATTTGGTCAATACAGGACGTTGCTCTTTAACGTGAGTGACGAATTGCTGTTATGAATTGTCATTATTTAACGAAACGATTGTCTCTCAAAGCAAAATAAAATTTTAAAAAAAAGCCTTTTATTTTACTAAAGATCAAACCACCAGTACCTTCAAACCCAAATATAATTGTGATTATAGAATTACCCACATTAAAAATTCAATAAAATGTAATTTTGCCAGTGCAGAAGAACTGGCAAAAGGGACTAATTTTGTAATTAGTGTTGACCCCACACTGGAAAAACATGGCTTGTTTTCTAATGCAAAATACTCTTACACATCCAAAATTAAATGAGCTCAGATTTAGCTACCAGAATAATGATGCTCATCACTTTAGTATGTTTAGCTATTGTGATGTTTATTCATACCACTATGATATAGTATTTAGTATTGGGAAGTTTATTTCGGATCACGATACATGTATGTCTTATACTAGTAGTTTCGTATGGTGTTTCTCACACCTCCAAATTCTGTTGGAGGTGAGTATCCGGGAGTAGGACTAGCGTCCTAGTTCGGACACCGGGTGAGCATGTTTCGGTGTGACGGGGATTCGAACCCTCGTCGCGCAGATTGCGAGTCGAGTGTCCCCACCACCTGGCCATGCCGGGCTTTGTCTTATACTTGCCTAGTTTGAAAGAACATTGGCTGGAAACACCATCAAGTATGCATAAATGTACATATAGTTGTAACTATAATCTACTCTTCTGTGTGCAATTATTATGATATATAATGTCAATCAGTATATACATTTATGTATGTGAATAACGAGAAATAGAAAGCCGAAATATATTATTATATATCCAGAAAGGTTGGCATACATTGTAACACTATTTATATACATTCAAAATCTTCACACCCAACCTGAGTAAAACACAATAAACATCTCATATTTTGAAAGTTTTATTTTATTTTCGGTATTCCCTTATTATTATTATTACTCCATAATTATTTATTATCTACTAACTATAATTACGTTTTGTTATTCTAAAAGGCCCAGCGTTTCGTGTGTGTGTGTGTGTGTTTTTAGCTGTAACAATTTATTTCGTATTCCAGGTGACTTGTACAGCAGAAGAAGCACAAGAAAATATTGAGAAAGGAAGCTCGGACCAAATCTTAGATAAAATGTCCAATAGTGAAATAGATACAGCAGAGAGCCAGGATTCCTTGGAAGAAAAGGCCTATCCATCCCGAAACCAATATCAGCCTCCCCCACCTCCACCTCCTCACTCAGGATTTGGTCCATTACTAACTCACCATGAGAGTCCATCCATCCCTGTCCCTTTACCACTACCCAGTCTTCAAGGCTCTCTTATTTTTCCTGCTCTACCCCAGAAAGCGAAAAAAGGAAGACCAGGAGGGTATGCTGCAGAACATCTTTCTCCCAAGGATGAGTTAGGTAGCTATGGGTCTCCTCAGTCAGTTTACACTTCTAGACTAGGCTCCAAGAATAACAATTTTCCAGGTTTCCCGAACCTCCCCGGATCTGACACTTGGCCGTTACCTCAGCCCGAGATGCCTGTGATTGTTCACTTGGATGTTAAATGCGAGAAAAACTTGATGAAAGTCTCAGTTGAATTTGATAAAGCTTTTCACGGTATTATTTTTAGTAAAGGTCACTATAACTACGGTAACTGTGTCCATTTACCCGCAGGATCAGGTCGAAAGAGTGTCTACTTCGACATTTCTATTAACAGTTGTGGCACTACAGGAAACACACAGAATGGTCTTTATGGCTATGGTGGAAACAGTGGTAGTGGCACGTTTTTCGAGAACACTATCATAGTCCAGTATGATCCCCAGGTGCAAGAGGTGTGGGATCAAGCTCGAAAACTACGCTGCACTTGGCATGATCAGTACGAAAAGGCTGTTACTTTCCGACCTTTCCCTGTGGACATGTTAGATGTAGTGCGAGCTGACTTTGCTGGAGACAACGTAGGGTGTTGGATGCAGATTCAGGTAGGCAAGGGACCTTGGGCTAGCGAAGCAGCTGGAATCGTCAAGATTGGTCAGACCATGACCATGGTGTTAGCTATAAAGGATGATGAGAATAGATTCGATATGCTGGTTAGAAACTGTATTGCCCACGATGGAAAGCGAGCGCCTATTGAGCTTGTTGATGGTAGAGGCTGTATCGTTAGATCTAAGCTAATGAGCAGGTTCACCAAAATTAAGAATTTTGGTTCCAGTGCATCCGTGCTATCCTACGCGCATTTCCAGGCCTTTAAATTTCCAGACTCTATGGAGGTACACTTCCAGTGTACTATACAGATCTGTAGATATCAGTGTCCTGAGCAATGTGCTTATCCAGTTGATCACACTATTAGTCGAGAAGGTATCCAAGGGCCTCATCCTGGTTACGTTCCTGCCGGCAGACCTCGAGAGGAACGTGACGTCAGCTTTAGTGACAACAGTAAAGGAACCTCTGGTACCTCTTTGGAAGAAATGACCGAGATTGGATTGAACAGAGTTATTCGAGTAGTTTCGGTTGGAGACTTAGCTTTCTCACTCAAAACCAATGATTCAACACCCGTTCATGATATCCATGATATAAAAGACAGTGGTGTCATCTGTATGTCAACACCGGGCTTTGCTGCTTCATTAGTAGTATTATTGGCTATCCTGGTAGTGTCCTCCCTTTTGTCAGCATTTCTTTGCCTTAAACAACGATCAGCGGATGGTACTGTATCTTCATTATCTTATGATTTGCCAGTTTTAAAGAAAAACAAATATTGAAATAGTTGCTGTTGCTTGAAAAAATTCAAAGGATTTTTGTATTTAAGCTCAAGTCATCCTTTTCTTCGCTGTTTATTTATACCTTTGTAATTTATATTATTCATTCACTCAAATAAATGGTTATAAAATACATGTATGATAATACTGAAGTGGAATGTTTTAGTATTGATTAGCTGGGTTCAGATTTCATAAGAATGTCTTTTAAAGTACATCTCCTTTTTCTAAATTTGTCATAACGATTGTTATGTCGTAAGCGATTTTTCACTCTTTAGCTCATTTATTGTCTGTTATAGAAAACGTTTAAGAACTTCTAAAGAGTGGAAGGTTGAAAAACAGAGTCAAAAGTGTGTGAAATAACTTTTTAGTGTTTTAATTGTAAGAGCGAAACTGTAGAACTTGAGGTACTTTTCGTTTCTTTTTAAATAAACATATTAAAGAGATTAGATTTTAAAAGTACATAACGGAATATTTATTCGTAATATTAATGACATGTATAAAATAATTCGAATGTATAATATTTTTAATCAGTTAACAAGTATACATATTCTCATTTCAAGCGTAAACTATAAATCTATGTTTTCGTCAAGATACTTTTACGAACAGTAACAGGTAATTAATGAATCTTAAATCATCGTGCAGATGAGTTATTTGATTTTTACAAAAACTTAAGTTTTTCTTATTGACGTCAAGATTTTTCATTCAACTCTCTGTTATACAGTATTAAAGATAGATATTTTTTATCACGAGAATCTTAAATATTTCAAGACTATATAAGATTATATGCGTATATATCCTTTTGTTAATATGTAACATCCGTGTTTCTTAAAACTGTAGGTTATAAGCAGTTCTATCATAAACGGTATAACATGTCAAATGTCTCTGCTTCTTTATGCATGTAAGATGAAGGCAGAAGCTTTAATTGAAATGAATATATCGCTTTAAGTTGACGTCATTAGTGTAACGTTTTACTTTTAAATGCGTTTTTTTTAAAGGTAATGCTATTCAGCTGTGTGTTTTAAAGAATAAAATCAGTAAAATGTGAAATCATGGTAGCCACAGCTTGAAGGGAAATTATGTTATTTCGTTAATTTCCAGACCATACGAATATATATCATCTGTTATAGATTATGCGTTAAGCCTAACACTTTATTTATTTATATTAGACATAAAAACATTCCTTTTTAAACAGGAAAATCTAGCTGCATTATCCCAAGTGTGTCACAAAACAATTAAGAATCACTTCTGTGTGGAAAATTTTCATGTTCTTTTTCAAACTGTACATTGAAATTATAGGAACGTAGATAGCATTACTGAATAGAGAGTAGAATATAAATGTTTTAAGACTCGAATTTTGGCAGACGTTTGACACAAGTAGTCCAATGTTTGATAAACTTACAACGAAATGGATTTCTTAGGTATGTCAGAGCAACGGCAAGAATACATTTATTACTTCCAAGAGATTCACTGTAGAACTGAGGACTGTTAATGAAATACCCCGCGAAAATGAAATTTATTAGAAATATTTGTTTATAAAAGAAACTGAATTTTGATTTTCTTTAAATAATTTCGATCACCGTTAACAAACACTGCTCAAGTATCGCGATTGTAAGTCAGATAAAAATATGTTTTTTATTGACCAAACAATTTAAGTTGTTCGTTATAAAATAAAGACATGATATTATTATTTATTGTAATATGTATATGCAGCAGCGATCAGTTCTCAATGAATCTGATTTTACTCAGGTTTACGTTTATTATACAGTACAAAGTATTCTACTATATTTTGGGCCGAGCGTGTGAATATAATGATTCAAGGTTCGCGTTCCGTTGCCGCAAAAATTCGCTCCGCACTCTTGGGCCGTGGGTGAGCTAAAAAGTGAAGGTCAGATCCCACTATTCAGTCAGACAAGAGAGAGTAGCCCAAGAACTGACGGTGGGTGCTGTTGACTAATTGTTTTCCCTCTAGTCTATCAGTTCAAAATTAGGGACGGTTATGCGCAGATAGTCTTTTTTTTCTTTGTAGCTTTCGCAAAAACTCTGAAAATGAATTACTAAGTTTTTGAGATCTGATTTTTTTTATTACAAAAGCTTAACAAACATAAATATTGCTTGGTAATTCGGGCTCAGCCAGGATAAAGTTTCGTTCAACTGTAAATAAATTTGCACTTATATCGAAGTGTAAACTGTGAGAAGAAAAGTACTTTATGTCAGAAAATTTAATCCTGTTAATTTTAGTGATTTTTAAGTTTAATTTAATGGAAAGGTATTGGCAGATTTTACTCTCAAAAAGTTAACAATTTTTATTTAATAATCAATTAAACTATTATTTTTTGTACATACCCTTCTTTTATAATTCTCGGTGATGCATCGAAAATGAAATATTTTCTGTATTCGTTCAGTTATTGGTGACATCTAGTTATCACTTGACTTTCTGCGAACACAGTATATTTACGAGATGTCAATTAAAACGTAAATATAGTAAAAATTGAATTACAAAAATATGAACGTTTAGTTTCTTAAAAATCGGAAATGTGTTTACCAGAGCAAAGTTCGACCGCTAAAACTAATATTCTTGTATGTTTGCTTGAAACTAATATCTTTGTAAAATTATTCTAATAAGTTGGAAGAGCTCAATCACATAAAAATTGAGCATTTCGAGTTGTCACCTCACAGTGAAAATCGCAAGTGTCCAATGGGTATGGTTTGATGGGTTTTAGAGGTTTTCACAAATGAGTTAACTTATAGCAGGTGTTCTGAGACGTTTTATTACCACGTTCTGAGACGTTTTATTACCTAGCTTTATGTATCCAATTTACAGACTGGCCATTTTATCCATGGGCGATTGATAAATTTTAGCAACAAGTTGTAATGAGTTTACAGTTAACGTGTATTTATTTATCATTGTTGTTGTTTTTGTTTACAGTCAATTAGTTTGAGATTTTGCAGGTATTGACTAACAAGGATTAACTAAGTTATTCAAGTAAGGGTTTATGTGTTAGAAAATGTACGGAGCTTCGCATAGTCACAGAAATGTCCTCTTATTCTTTACTTTTGCGAAAATTGTATATAGCTTTAAAGTTAGGGACGAATACAGCTTCTTTTGAGAATGACATTGAATGTAAATATTATTTTTCTTGTCTTTGTTGTACGAAATGGCCAAATAACTTTCTTACATATGTATTTAAGGTTGACTAACGCTAAGTTTTGTTTTTATGTTTTATATTTCTATCTGTGTATTGCGTTGATTGTTTATTGCTTTGTTATTAAAATATTAAACACATTCGTTTCCATGTCATTTCTCATATGTTTGCGAGGTTCACTTAAATTTATTCGTATAGATTGCTGTTTATTTTATAATTGTAGAAGTCTGAATTTTTCAGATACTTAATATTTAGTACAACTTGTCTTTACAACAATTGTCCTGGTTATTATTTTTTCAATAGAAACTAGTTTTATCACTAAAAAATCTTAATCGTTATTTTTTGCAAAACTTTTAGCTAAATCGAAATGGTAAAATTTAAGAGCATTTGGAAATAAAACATCACATGTTTGAGAAGCACACCAATTAACACATAAAATGTAAGCAGAACGATAGAACGTTACCCTATTAAGTAGTAAATATCAGATTTAAGCAGAACAACAATAATGTTATCCTACTAAGTAGTAACGTATCAGATGTAAGCAGAGTTTTAGTAATG
Source organism: Limulus polyphemus (assembly GCF_000517525.1). NCBI lineage: Eukaryota > Metazoa > Arthropoda > Merostomata > Xiphosura > Limulidae > Limulus > Limulus polyphemus. The sequence goes on from NW_013666952.1 coordinate 93,134, forward strand.
CCAATCCACTAAATAATCATATATCAGATTGAAGTAAGACGATGGAACGTTACCCCACTAATAACATATCAATAGTGTTAACCAACTAAATAGTTTCGAAAACTCTCCAGTTCTCGTCATCTGTCATAGTGAAATTTAACGCATTTATGATTTTTTATAATTGAACTGTTATTCTTTTAACGCAATTAAATTTATTGATTTTTTGTGTAAACGTTATTCAATGTTACATACTTATTCAAGAAGACTTCTCCTCGCATGCATGAAGTAATAATCTTTGTTGAATTCATATTTCAAATTTTCACAAACTATTATACGTTTAAAGATTTAATCACAGTTAGAAGCAAAATTTACCTGGAGGTGGAATAGCTGAAATGCATACAAGGCCTTAGCATGGTGATTTTATGAGGACCAGAAGGCATAACCCTCACAAAATGTGGCATTTATAGACTTGAAATGGAGCAATTCCTAAAATATGTATGATAAAACAACATGTATTTTGCTTCACAAAAAATGACCATAAACATTTATTATATCTGTGTCACTAAGCTATGTACTGATGTGTTTCGGAGGTTCATGTAACAAAACGCACTAATTATGTGTGTTTAATTGGAAGAAACAACATCCCTTTAAAATAATAACTACTTTTATTAGCTTAAGTGTTTCTATGCACTCATAATTTCTGTGTAGCATTTGGAAAATGTTCACAATACTAATATCCTCACAGCAAATGGTTATTAAGTCAAATTAGTTTACAAATTACTAACCTAAAAACTGATTGTTTTAAGTCCCATGAAAAAGTATAACACATATAACCTGATATCAGTGGGTTGAAATGGGGAAAAGTATTATATAATTCAACCCAACTTAATTTTTGCAGAAACATTAATTAATATTTTCCAAATATAATGGCTGGAGACGGCTTAAATGGGTAATGAAGAAAAACTTTAATATAAGTTTAACATGACAGCAAAT
>NW_013666952.1:94872-128143 GCF_000517525.1 Limulus polyphemus
ATTTGCTGTCATGTTAAACTTATATTAAAGTTTTTCTTCATTACCCATTTAAGCCGTCTCCAGCCATTATTAGTCTCAAAGTGGGTTCCTCGTCATCGAATTTTCCAAATATGTTTTTCTCTCCTGTCATTGGCTATTGTAAAGTCTTTTGCTACAGCCTTTAAGTCAATACTGTCAGTTCCAGCTTTATCAAAATGAAGTAGCATGATACTGTTGATTCTTCGTAGGTCGACCTCAGATAGGTTCAAAGGCAACAGAATGATCTCTCTGCCGATTCAACTGTCACTGGAAGAGTCATAAGGACCTTGACAAATTTTGCCACCTATGAGAACATAATAAACCCTGCTGGTGAGACTTTAAGGACTTCCACCACTGTATGCACACTTCTGACTTTCTTTAGATTGTATATGGATCCAGGGCTTTTCTTGGCTTCCTGTACAAGCTCGGGCAGTACGTTCAGTTAGTTATCTTTCCATATTATTCCATCTATAGCTTTCTGGTAAAGCTGAATAACATCATCATTTACATTTAATGCCCCAATGCTATCCCAGTTTGTTGTTTTTATCAGAAGATTATAGCTTTTCTTTTAAAATTTAGATAGAATTCTAGCCAAATCACTGTGACATCTCTTGCTCCATCAAATCAAGTACCTTAAAATAGATTTTCTGAAGACATCTTCTGGAGTGTGGAAAATGCATGGAGCGGGTCTATCATCTAGAGGAAGAGTTGATTTGTCTTTGTGATTTCAGAGGCTTCAACTACCTTTTATTAGAAGTTCTGGAATGTTGGATCTGCACGCTGTTTTTGCAAGTACTACTTTGATACTTCTTCTGTTGTCAGTGATTTTTGCAGAGTCGTATCCCTTGCTGGAAGTAACAGGAAAACTTTTTTTCAGGTGCACTAAAAACCATGTGAGATAACTTCAGTCCAAAGAACGTTAAACCTCTCCAGTTGGGCCATAATTCCCTCTGTTCTTCTACCATGGTTATCATGACATGAACTGTTGATTTCAGCTGGAGTTTTGATTAATGCTATATAATTTGCCAGAACAGACGTTATAGACCCTGTTCGAACAGTCTATTAGATTACTCAGAGTGGTCTTGATCCAGGGGATTCAGATAGAAACTCCCTCTCGATGTTGCCAAACACCAGAGAACACTTGCATGAATAGCATGCCAGCTGAAAATTTTCCACTCCCAAATTCAATGTGTTCCTGATTATGTTGCATTTTATTGATTGTGCCTGTAGCCAAAGAATCAAAAAATGGGCAAAACAACAGGCAGAAAGTGGGGGGGGGGGTGATGGAGCTTCTTTTTCTTTCTTTTTTATCAGCTGTGTAGCAGCTTCACGCATGAGACCTATCATGTTGTGGTGCCCCTGCCTTCGATACTGTGCCTTAGGCAAGGGACAGCGTACCAGAGCATCTTTTATTGCCATAAGTAATGAATCAGCATCTGTTTTATCAACATGAACCAATCAAATGAGATACACATGATTGTTTAACTCCATGTCAAACCAACGAATGTACATTGTCAACTGTTCTCTATTGGCGATGTTTCATGTATTTTCTCCAAGGGTTGCAAGTACTCCATATTCATGAATGTCACTCAATAACTCTTTCAGTAGGTATTAACCCATCCTGACTATGCTCTCATTCACAATGTCGGGCGAAAGATAGTTGTTATCATATATACACGTTTCAATTCTGGATGGTCTTCTGATCTAAGTATCAGCAGCTGCATCGGGTTTCCTTATATGTCATCTTGCCTTAATACTGTTAGGTCTGTCTTAGAAGCATGTGCAAACTATAAAACTGCTTTTAAAACATATTTCTTCGCACTTTTTTATCCTGAAAAGGCTGATCATGTAGTTATGTGTCTATTCTAGATTTGTCATAGTTCTTTCTCACACAGAAATGTCCTAAAATATTTTCGAATGTTCATTTATATATTTCTTTATATTGTGAGGAATGACGATATTGTTTTTCATTGTCAACTTTCTCGTTTCCATTCAAATTTGTCTTGAGCTTTAGCTAGACCTCATCTGACTGGGAGAACTCTCAACAGTTAGAGAGTAGTGCTGTCAGTCATCATGTGAACTAACTCACTTTCATTTGTGTTGTTAGATAAGGATTACTTTCACTTTGGTTTTACACTGTATTTGTTATGTGACCAATTTACTATTATATATTTATTTTAATATCGATATTTGTTTAAGTTAAATTTATATTTAGAAATGTACATAACTTATGCTGTTAAATCCGTATTGCGAAATTTCCGCCTATTCTCCAAAGATTCTGGAGTGTAATAATCAACAATATATGTGTGTACGTAAACGCTAGTGTAGCGTCAGTATTGTTGCGAAAGCTGAAATTTCAAGAAACTCTCCACACTCCTATAAATATAACCAACGTGACGCGCCAAAAAACAGTATATATTATTTATTTTCTATAGTTGGTATACTATAAACTTCGGAAGCTATAACTGTGATTGTTATAACGATTATTAATCGGGAACTTCAGATATTTGACCAGGATCATTTATAAATTTCGAACATTACAAAATATTTAACTTCAGTGGATTCACATCGGACATTAGTACTTTTACGAAAACATTACCTAACTTCATCGGTGGAAAAAAATCGGCGTGTGATCAGTGAAGACCACAGAGCTAGCTAGCTCCCTATAAGTGAATTGCACCTACATCAACTCGAAATTAATTCCCTCATCGTAAACCCTCGATAAGACATCAAGGAAGTTCCTGACAAGAAAGAAAACTCGATATTGTTTGTAAGTTTGTAAAACTTTTGTATATAAATCATTGTTTGTAATAACTGTTATTGTAAATTGTATTATTGTTTGTGTATTAAAATATATTTGTATTTGAAAAAAGAAAACTATGTGTATCAATCTTATTGGCAAATATCATAAATTTGATATATATATATATCGGCATTTATTTAACTAGTAAGTCTAAATTACAATTTAACTCAGTTTTAGGCTATTTGAAATTGTAATACGTAACAGGCCTCTTTCTTCATTATGTCATAAAACATATTCAGGAATACAATTAATTAATGCCGTTCCTCCTCTTTTCTGTGGTTACTATTCTTAGGTGTAAGGTAAATCAATGTATCTGAGAATACCACAACCATCCTCCATATTGAAGTAAAATGTCTTGATATGCAAAGATGTAAACCGCTTCTACCAAATGTTGACTAATGAATATCGGTTAAATGACTAATCATTTGTTTCAGATCACATGACTGTTCATCAGATGCTCCATTTGCAGAAAAATAATCTGGAAGTGGGCGTGACTGACACTTTTAAACAGATTTTTTATGGTGTCATAATTATAATCTTAGAGATTCCGTTTACTCTTTAATTTTTTTGAGCAGTATATGTATATCAGATACAATCAACCATGAAACCCAATAACTTGTATCCCTCTGCCGGAAAGAACAGAAATTATAGTGAAGTTCAGACAATGTTATCCAAACGTATATTCGTTTGCCACTAATATATATCAATTTTAAAACTTACCAGATTGTGTCCACAAATAACGCTTTATGAAGTGGTTGTCTAAGTACTGCAAGCTTTTCATAACTCATATTTTATTCAAAGTTTGGTACAAAATAAAATATTTGAAAAGAAAAACAAAACTTTTTTTATTAGGAAGCTTGTATTAGAAACTTAGTTCGATGCAATTCGTTTAATACCTCTAGCTGCATTTAAAGCATCCTCTGGACTTTTCTGGTAATAGTAAAAATAATGATGATCCTACAACAGAGCTATTGTAAATTGTATTTCAAATATCATATTCAATGTTTTCAGCGATATCATGAGCATACAAAATGCATTTAATTTTGTAAGAAATTTGATAAATTTTTGTTTTCATAACCGTTCCTTGTCAATATGTACTAAAAAAGAAGGTCCAAATCATTTGCTGTTGGTTTTATGACAAATTGAATCAAATAATTCTAATGAGTAAATAGTATTGTAGCTGTGAATTTAAAAATATCCAAGAGATGGCGCTAAAATAATAAATTATGTCAGAGGCTGGATTTGTTTGTTTGTAATTAAGCACAAAGCTACACAATTGGCTGTCTGTGCTCTTCTCCTCACGGGTATCGAAACCAGGTTTCTAGCGTTGTAAGTCCGCAGAAATACCGCTTCCTGCCACTGGGGGCCAGAGTCTGGAAGTTATATAACTTCGAACATATTTGCATATCATTTATCGTCACTGAAATCTGTATTTTTACTTGCTTTAATTTTGTGTTTGTTGGAAAAGTTACAATTATCATAATATCTTTTAATAAGTTAAAATAAAAAAATTAGTGTAAAAATTTGTTTGTTTCTATAAATATATTGTTCGTAAGTTTTACAATATTCAGATGTTTTCCTACAAGTGTGAGTTGTTAAATTAAAAATATTATTTTATGCACATACATTATGTAATTTAATATAAGTAAAAATATAATATCAAAATAACTCCAAAAGAAGAATGAAAACACAAAAGGAAAAATTTCGGTATTATGGTCAATTGTTTCACGAAAGCAGTGTTTTACATTCTGACAATGTCCTAAAAACTGTCGAAAGTATAGCAAATTTTCTGAACGGGGGTTCTTTGCCGATTTTGTTTTATATTCGAAGACATCACAAAATGATTTTTTTCATTAAAACTTTGTGATCATGGCTAGATGTCGCTAAAAAAATTCCGAACTATAAAGTATCTAACTTTTAGTTCAATATTCCAATAAATATTGAATTAGAATCGTTGGTAAGCTTTCAACTGGATCAACATAATATTTTCCTTATAACAAATTTTATTAATTTTAAGGAAAATTTCAATAATAGAAACTTTGTTATTTGTTAGTCATCATGTTTAGTTTATAATACCTTTTGCAGTAGGTTATATGCATATTATACATAGTTATTTTAGCAAATAAAACACAAAATGCACTTAAAAAGAAATGGGAGCTCTACATCCCACTCAAGATGTCTCATTAATCGTATTTCAACGTTAGTTTTATAAACTAACCCTGAAAAATTAAATAAAAAAATAACGATGCAATATAAATGATGAGAGTTCTATTATGCATATTACACGGCCAGGCATGGCCTGGAGGGTAGGGCGCGGGTTACACTCCCCGTCACCCTAACATGCTCGTACTTTTAGCCGCGAGGGTATTATAATGTGACGGTCAATCCCACTATTAATTGGTAAAAGAGTAGCCCAAGAGTTGGCGGCGAGCGATGTTAACTAACTGCTTTCCCTCTACTCTATCACTGTTAAATCAGGGGGCGGCTAGCGCAGATTGCCCTCGTGTAGCTTTGTGCGAATTTCAAACCAAACAAATATATATTACACGATCTATATGACCATTTTACTCGAATCCAAATATAAAATTGGAAATATTTCGTAACACAAATACTATCATCTAAATATATTATAATCGAAAATATTATTCTTTTGCTTAAGATTTATTTGCTTCTTTATTGAACTACATGAGCACTATATGTGTTAGTTATCCCTAATTTTGAAGTGACAGACTAGAAAAAAAGGCAATTAGACAGCATGATCTACTACTAATTTTCGAGCTAAATCTTGTCAGATCGAATAACGGGATTTGACCAGCACCAGTGGGAACAAAGTGAGGAGTGCGATTTTTGTTTTTTTGTTTTTAGGTAACGGGACACGAACCTCTCGCACATTAATCATTGAACAGCTCTCGGCTCTTTGGCTTAAGAAAGTTTAAGAAACAGTCACATATGAGTCTGTTTGTTTTAAACGCCAAATGTTACTTTTTCTCCCGAAGATTTAAGTAAATACCTTCAGCTAAGCCGTCTTATTAGAGTTAAATAATATTATAAATCTGTAATTCCCAAACGTATTTAATCTGAGGCTTTCTTGACGAGAATAAAAAAGTTTGAGGCTCCCACCCCCCAACCTATAACTTTAGCTTGGTGATTGAAAAACAGTGTCGTAGTAAAAACAATAACATATCCTTTCGAAATACTGTATCATTTAATTAATTCAACATAATTTTATCGACTTATTGTTTATTTAGAATTAAAATTAATTCAGCATCTTTGTTTACGGCCCATTTTTTGGCAGCTCCCCAGAAAAGGTTTCACGGCCCCTGGGGGGCCGCGGCTCCCACTTTGGGAAACACTTATAAATAACTATCAGTCGTTGAAATATTTACCAAGTACTAACTATTATTTCAGTTGGATCGAATACACCAACCTAACAATAAAGTTTAGGCAATTATCACCCAATGAACTATCGGGATTTACTATCCAAAGAGCAGAAACTCTAAGACCAGGTGATGCATTATGGCGTCAATTTCTACAACCAGTACATTTTTAAAAAGGATAAAAGGTTTTCAGGTCAAGTAAACTCCAATAACAACAATTCAAAAACAAAATATATAAAAAAAGATACAAATTGCACTCAAGACCCTGAACTACTCCGATAAGTTGATTGGCTTGCGTCAAATCACGTGACATGAACGAAAGCTACTGTGGTCCAAGCACGCTAGCTGAAATAGTTCCTTAGATAGGATCTGTTTTTTCATGGAATGCCTTCAAGCAACATATACTTCAAAGGAGTTGTTTATATTAGCTCCCGGCTTCAAATTTCATCCTTCTATTTTCCTCACGTGAAACATAAGCTTAAGTTAATATTTGTTGTTGTTGTTTGTTTTTTTCGATTCAGTTCCTCTCAAGTAAGTTCCTAGCGTGAACCGGAATAGCTGAAAAACGCGCTCCCGGAATTCCCTTTAGGCTTTGCCTGATACGCAACTTAACACAGTGAGCAAGAATTTTTGGCTTACAAAAAATTCAGACTAAGAAAATAAACGATGATAAGAAAAAGTAAGTTTGTTTAAATAAATTCACCACTTAATCCATGATCACTAAAACTTCTGACTCGGAAAAGGGTATTAGTGAATATAAACACTGATAGTGTTCCACGTGCAGTTCTGTTTATTGTGTGTTTTTTGTTGTTTTTTCATCAGGTTGTAATTTACTCTGGCTTACCACACTTTAAGCATCACCTACTTCTGATGAACAAGAGCACTAAGCGATAATAAAATGGCACTGCTGGTAAGTGAAAGCCTCATATTTTTCCAGTTACAATTCTTTTCACAATGATATTAAACCAAGATGCTACAACTGATGTGTGTTACTTTGCAAGTGGATTCATCATGCTCTAAGTGCTTAAGATAAAAATTAGATTATCTAAGTTGCACTATGTTTTCCCTATTCTCCAATGCTTTTATTCATTCACCAATTTCGTTCATATTCCACAATCTTTCTCAACTATATTATTCAATCTTTATTAATCTATTTGTTTCACCTTTTTTTATTATATCTTACATTCTTATGTTTCATCTCTTCTACTTTATTATCAGAAGAGACAGGCCTTTCCTGGGTTATGTGATTTATTTCAATCTTTTTAGTTGTTGTTAATTAAAGTTTTGGCTCCACTTTTCTCACCATAAACCGAAAAATGTGCTTTGGGCACATGTTATGAAGATAGCCTTCTGGTATCATCTATAGCTTTCCAACATTTTACTGCCCCCCCCCCCAGTGGCACAGCGGTATGTCTGCGGACTTACAACGCTAGAATCCGGGTTTCGATACCCTTGGTGGGCAGAGCACAGATAGCCCATTGTGTAGCTTTGTGCTTAATTCCAAACAAATAAACAATTTACTCTTAAATATATCGAAATTAAAAATGATTTATTTTAAATGTAGTACTGTATACGTTGGAATTTTCCATAATTATAAACAGCTGACAGACAATTCATAATAGAGGCCAGTAAATATAATTTGTTATAAAAAAGCTACTAAAAACGCTTGCGCCGCATGATCCCAATGATGAGAGGACAACTCGCCCTCTTCAAATGATAAACCATTGTTTTCTGAATAGTAACCTGTTTGTATTTAGTTTCAAAACAGCGAAAAATAGATCTACAAACTTAAATTGTAGAGTATTCTCTCTCTCTAAACTATATCATTTTTTATCTCATTGACGTTTTGTTGTTGTTGTTGTTACACTAAAAAAGTATTTTGTAAAATCACGTGATGAGTTTTTTAGGTACTCTTTTAGACTGAAGCAGTTGTTTTAGAACAGTAGAGGTTTTTCATATAGTTAAAGATACGTCGTATTTTCTGGCAAATTTTGATGAATATGCTTATGTGGAATTAGAATTTCTTTAACTGACAACATAAATGCCAGATATTTACCAACATTAGTTTGTAGTATCTAATGAAGGTAGTAACTTATTAATCGTGGTATAATTACTGATTACATTAAGTGGACCATAAATGTTGGTATATTAAATATATAGTAGTTAATGAATATAGTGACGGGATTGGGATTGATCAGTAGATAATCACGATAAGAAAGTGCTAAGGATGGTTAAATGGATTCACCAGTTAACGTGTTCATTAATGTAGCAAATCTTGATGTATCACTTCTTCTGTATATTACTAATCGTCAACTTTGGTTATTTAATTTAACTATATGGAGTTCAGTTCAGTGTACAGCTTCTGATGTTCTTGAAAATACACGAATCAAAGAAGTAAAAAAAATAACATTTTCACGCTGCGTTTTCTCACCAGTTACACAAGGTATGTTGGTGAATTAAGTATATTAATTTCAGAGCGAATTCCATAACCACATCAGAATCCATATCAAGCTCTTTTCATAGTTCAGATTTATAAAGTTATAAGAAAAAATGTTTTTGTTTGGCACTCGGTGATACATGAGCTGCACAACTGTGTCAGAGTTTACGAATTTCACGCAAAGCTACTCGAGAGATATCTCAGCTAGGCGTCCCTGACTTAGAAGTGAGAGACTAGAGATAAAACGTCTAGTCAAATCCACTCAACGCCAACTCTTGGACTACTCTTTACCAAAGAAAAGTGGGATTGACCATATTATTATATCACATCAACTATTGAAAAGAGAATGTTCGGTGATGGGATTCGAACTTACGACCCACAGATTACAAGTCAAGAGCCCTATACCACCAGACCATGCCAAGCCCTGGGTCAGATTCCCTATAGTTCAGACATATGCTTACCTGAATAAAAACTGATGACCAGAGGGAAGGCAACTAGTCAACAGCACTTTCCATTTACGCGGCTTCTCTTAACCGAGTAGTAAGATTGACTAATACTTTTATAACTCGCCATCTGCTAAAAATGCATAGTGCAGTCTCGAACCTTGAGCTTCTCGATGTTCAGCCCGGCACGTTATTAAAAAAAATATATTTATTAATCATTTTTAAAATAATTAGGAAAAAGACGTTTTTCTGTGGGTTTATAATAACTTTTAAGTATTTAGTAAAGTTAAACGCAATTTATTCATAGGTGTTACTGGTATGAAGCGATGACCATAAAATCCCTCGGTCCATGAATTTTTTGAGTCAACCTTTTACGTTTATGTCACCTTCACATTTCACAAATCAATCTAGACAAAAATGTTGAATCGACTTATTACTGATTTAATCATACTACCGGAAAAAGAGCGATATTAAAGAACTATAATGTCTTGAACTTTAAAAAGAAAAATAGTGCTGTTGTAGTACTTTGAGCTGTTAAAAAGGAATGACAATTAAATCAACTCATTAACTCACTTGGTAGATCAGTCGACTGGCGTGCGAGAAGTCTCAGGTTCGATTCCGAATTCAAAAGATGCAAAAATGATATTACTACAGAAAAATGTATTTTAAACTGTCATAAACAAGGCATTATCTAAAAGTAATGTGACGACAACTATCTCATCGGTAATCGTTTTTGTTTTGTTCTGAGACAATCCAATATTTGCATCTCCTTTGAGTATGACTGAAACCCGGACCACGTCAGGTGAGTACTCTACTAACTAAGTTAAAGGATAAACCATTAGATATCCCTTGTCTTCAAGCTTATCTCAGGGACGTGGGGTGACCGTTAACTGAGTACCAGTATTTCTATAATAATTGATTCTTGCATCACTGTGGTGGTTTGAATGAATTTTTAAAAAAGTTTCTTAGTAGTCATATCTCCTGAATTAACCATTTAATTTAATTGGTAAAGTGTTGTGAGAGAGGACCCGGGTTCGATCCCGATCTCAGTTGAATGCAAAAACTGGATTGTCATACTACAGTAATTAAATCGAAGGTATTTTACTTTAATCCGCTTCAACAAAATATTATCATTATCAGTAAAAGGATGTTCTGGCCTGAAAGCTTGGTTTTGTGAATTCTATATCAGAGTCTACAAAATCTTATTAGGGCGCTCGACTCGCAGTCTGCGGGGCGCGGGTTCGAATCCCCGTTCCACCAAACATGCTCGCTATTTCAGCCGTAGGGGCGTTATAACGTTATGGTCAATCCCACTATTGGTTGGTAAAAGAGTAGCCCAAGAGTTGGCGGTGAGTAGTGATGACGCGAAATTCATAACAAACAAACAGAATCTTGTTGGGGTTTCTTTCCAATTCGCTGGCCAAGTTTCATCACACCTTAGTTCTTTCCCCAGCAAAACATGCTAAAAAGGCACTGTAACTAATGGCCATTATTTATTTACAAGGAAAGACTGTAAATTATAAATTGGTAGAATTATTTAAGTAATTTGTGGGAATGAGCACCATTATATGTTCATAACTTTGTAGTCCTATCTTAATTTCACGTGTGAAACTTGCGAAAGGGCAAAAATCATAGCCGGTGTGGATCCTGGGTTCTGGTGTTTCTCTAACTAAGGTTATGGCCGAAAATATCGTTAAGAGGGAGGGTGCCCAACTGATGGAACAATGCATTATAATCTTTACAAGGATAAAAGTATATCTAATTAGCTATACTGATTCTTAGGTTGATTTTTATTTTGTCGCGTTGTAAGTACATATAGTTTGGTGTGATCAGAAGTTAATATTTACATACATTTTACTTGTTTATTCGTTTTTGGATGTTTACGCAAAGCTTCCCAAGGTATTATTGCGCTACCTGTCCCATTTTTTGGCATGACAGACTAGAGCAGTGTTTCCTAACCGGGGGTTCGATATATCATTCTGAGAGGTTCCGCGAGGAAAATTTGGTAATGTCGTCTTTTTCACTTTCCTGGTTCTACAGTTCTTAACTATTTAGGGAAGGAAATAGCTTCATGCAGAGCCATATTTAAGACTACATATCTCTCTTCTGTTGAATCGAACATACAGCTAATCAAAGTTTATTACTGCTTAAAATGGGTTCGCTGTGAAAACTATTATTACCGAAGGAGTTCGAGAAGAGAAAAAGGTTAGGAACCGCTGAACTAGGGGAAGGCAGCTAATCAAAGTTTATTACTGCTTAAAAGGGGTTCGCTGTGAAAACTATTATTACCGAAGGGGTTCGAGAAGAGAAAAAGATTAGGAACCGCTGAACTAGAGGGAAGGCAGCTAATCAACAGCATCCACTGCTAACTTTAGAGGTCTGAGTGGGATTTGACCGTCACCTTTATAACACACCCACCACTCCAATGTACAGAGTGCATTTTATTTTTCAATAATGAGACCAAAAGATCCACAGTCTGGCATGTTAAACACTGGAGCACGCTCCATCCTGATACATTTTACCCTCCTAATGTTAGATTTTTACCATAGTTTTAAATGCCTGTTCTTTTATGTGCTACATATTTGTTTTCTTTTAGCCTAATTGTGTAAGATTTTGTGAGTGAAGGTGTAGGTGGGGAAGCTGTATAACAAGTGTCTTGGGCGGATCCAGGATTTTCAGTTAGGGGGCCGATTCAAATCCCGCGACCTTCGTAGTTCTTTAAACTACTTGTATGTTCGTCCTTAATTACATTGCTTGGCTTGTCAAATTAATCTTTGGACAAACTGTAAAAGAAGAACTTATTTTAAAGCCCAATAACAAAATAGCATACAATATTCGTGTTGTTGTGCATTTTGACAACCATGATTTAACCAACACATTAATTTATTTTATATCAAATTGATACAGACTTGTAGTGACAAACTTTTAGGGGTTTAACTGAATGCAACAAATAAAATCCACCGTTTGTTTGAAAAACAGTGTTAGCGCATAGTCGATAAGTATAAACGTCGAGCTGAATTAATTGCAAGTTAAATCCACTGCAACTTTTGTAACGCTCGAGTACTTTCTAAACATTTTACTAAGAGTGAATTTATTTGTTTTTATCATCACAACTACATCTTTAAATTCAGTAAACGTAAAAGCAATGTGATACAAACAACCATATACTTACAGTCACAGCAAATATATTTCATTTCACGAAAGTACGGTCACATAAAATCTCGTCTTTTAACGAGTGTATACAGTGATGCGACTGCCATAACAATTAATATATTTTCTCAAAAAATACAAAAATTAATAACAAAAAATCACTTGCTGAAACTACTTTTTTATATTTTATTTTATTTGCAAGTACAATTTGACATTATCCTATTCAAATCCAAGTTAAAAACTAAATGCAATCACAAAAGGAATAAAACATGTCAATAGTTTTACCCAAATTAGATACTTACCAAAGAAAAACAAAATAAGGATTATAAGAAATTCTAAAAAATTAATGATTTAATGTTGAACAAAACTAAGAACAAAAAGACTAGTGCCGAATCAAAAATAAATTACAATAATTACTTGTAAAATAGCTTAGAAAATTCACAAGCAATTTGAGATCACCGTAGATCAATAGGAAGATGTTTTAGTAAGGATAACGTTTTTTGTCAGATTCTTATATGTTTCTTGTCTCTAGTTTATATGCCATGTTCTGACATTTCCATTCATCTACTTTTTAAAGCAGCATAAGATTATTATCTGTCACGTTTATAAAAGAAAAAATGTTGTTTGAATTGTTCAAATCCGGTTCGAAGTTGCTTTGATTTATCAGGTTACAGTAGGCTACCTTAATCTATACATAGAATCAATTTCATGTGGCTGTTATACTTGTGAACCTATAGAATATTTCATTCGATGATGACAGTTACTAGTTGCACACAAGTAATATCAGGATTAGACAGTACCCACTATGCTTTCAAGTTTAACAGCAAATATCCAATGAAACATTGTAAGAGTTAGCGTGTGTGAAATTTGTATAAACACAGCCTGATGGCCAATCAGCCGAGACCTACTTACTAATCCTATACATATCCCCGACCTCGACCGAGTTTGTGCGCGGTCGTGAGTGGGTGATAAAGGTAGTTCCTTTTGCCAAACTTCCGTTATATTAGTTTTAAAACCCGATTTCTTTGCCAAGAAGAGAAGAAAGATTTTCATGATTGGTCGTTTTATGCGATAAATTTTAAGCCCAGACCAGCGATTGTGGTAAATTACCTGTTCAGATTTTGTTCACTTTTGATGATTTCTGGGTCCTCAAATAATGATAGTTGCAAAAAAAAAACAAACTAAAGGTACTTTATTACAAAAATATGTTTACCTAAGACACACATACACGTATGGCACAGTATGTCTGCGACTTTATAACGCTAGAAACCGAGCTTCGATACTCGTGGTTGGCAGAGCACAGATAGCCCAGTGTGTAGTTTTGTGCGTTAACTACATATATAACTACGTATATGCAGATCCATTCTCACTTTTACTTTGCTTAGAAACAGATCGAAGGAAGGTGCTTATAGTAGTTACTTTGTGCCATAATTCGGAGTTAGTTTTCAACCTGAAGACGTCACAAATTGCCTAGTGTGTACAGTAAGAAATCTTAAGTTACCATGTATAATTTTGTAATTCCAGTTACTGTTACCTTATCAAGTTGGATACATAGAAGGGACGTCATATTCAATGGTACTTTTATACCACATAAAAAATAACCTTATGGAGTTAGATATACAAATGTTAATTTAAAAAAAAATTCACGTCAATGTAATTACACACATATTTCATGAATATGTTTGAAGAAATGAAATCATTATTGACTTTTATACTCTTTACAATATTTTACAATTGCGTTTATATTGAGTCTTTTTTATGTACTTTGTAATGAGAGTTTTTGAGAAACAGCATTTTTCGAAGGATCGACTTCGGGTTTGATGAGGATGAATATTCAATAAAAGCAGGTATGCTTAGCGTTTACAGAATCTCAAAACATTTGGCGCCTTCCCACGCACAAAGGTGTGGTTCTGATGAGTAGAATGTCTCTCATACACCTCTTGTATAGATGTTCAGATACACCAAAAATATTAGTTAAAAATAAAGATAATAAACAAATATCCAGAGCCTAATCTTCAAATTGTTATGTTAAAGAACCGTTGTATGTATTTCTTCATATTGTCACTACATCTAAAAACAAGTTGCTCTCTACTTGAAGAGCCCATCAGCCTTGTTTTAAGTTATTATGTGTGACACTGCTCATTACATATTTTATAGTGGTATAACTTCAGACCACAGTATAACACACCAATATGAATCTGTTGTCTGCAAAACACCAAACGAAATCTATTGGTTACTATACATTAAGAGTAATATAATGGCTACAAGTCATCAAGGGAAATCTGATTGTTACATGTTGTATATACTGGATATAACACACCAAGAGTAAACTACTGGTTACAACATGCCAAAAGTAACCCACTGGCTATAACCCACCTAAAGGAATTTGATAGTATATCTTATTGAGTCTACTGGCTAAAAAACGCCAAGCGAAATGTGATGGCTACAACACATCAAATGGACTTGACTGGCTACAAAAGAAATCTACAACCCCTCAAGACAAATCTGATGGCTATATATATGAATATATGTTTAAAACCTATTCATTAAAAAATAACGTCATATCATGCATTTAAATGTTTATACTAAACATACAAAATCAAATAAGCACGATATCATGTTTTACGCGGGTAAATGGCACTTACAAGAAACAGTCTTCTTTTCTTCTTTATTTCATGGCACTGAACAGCCTCTTGCTTTTAAATATATGCATAAAAATTGGTAAATCATCTGGAATCATTATGCAGTAATGTGTAAGTCATCTGGAATCATATTTGTAAGTCATCTGGAATCATATTTGTAAGTCATCTGGAATCATTATGCAGTAATGTGCACGTCATATGGAATCATATTTGTAAGTCATCTGGAATCATTATGCAGTAATGTGTAAGTCATCTGGAATCATATTTGTAAGTCATCTGGAATCATTATGCAGTAATGTGTACGTCATATGGAATCATATTCGTAAATCATCTGGAATCATTATGCAGTAATGTGTAAGTCATCTGGAATCAGATTTGTAAGTCATCTGGAATCATTATGCAGTAAAGAAATAAGACTCCATACTTCTTTGTTAAAACATTTTAATGCAATGGGCGAGCTAAAAGAAATTAACTTATGTGCGAAACCCTTGAATTACCCTTAACACGTATGTGTGTTTGATAGCAAAGCCACATTGGGCTATCTGGTGTGTCCACCGACGGGAAATGAACTCCTGTTTTAATCGTTGTAAATTCGTAGACTTACCGCTGTCCCATCGAGGGACACTCTGAACACAATACTCAAAATAATTTTATGTGTCTTTAAGAAACAATAACAATCATCACGCAACCCAAAAACAACTAATTAGACATGTTACAACTGTATGTGTACCAAAGGCAAGTTTTCTTTCGGAATTTTCTCTTTGTTTACGTGCAAGTTACAACTACAATGCTATTATGTCAAGCCTAAAGGAAAACTAAAGAAAGCAATTTTTTGGGGGTTCAAGGCAATCCCTTTTATAAGTCTTGAAAGCTGTATTTGAGAATGAAAAACGTGCGCTAATGGTGGTAAGCCTTACAAATTGGTTTGTGGTAACGATTCTTATCGGATTCTGCATCATGTTCAAAATTAGACGATGAAAATTCTGTCAAGCGAAAAATTAGAAGAGACGTTTTGTTACTAGCAAATAGATTCGTGACGTTTGTTTTAAAAGTTAAAGCTAATTTGTTAGATCTAAGGAGTAATACGTAAAACTGTAGCGCTGTACAGTGATCTATCACTTAGCAATGTCAGGACTATAAAGCTAGGGTGATGTTCTTTGAAGGCATGGCCTTATCAGACCTGAGCTATGTTTGAAAAAATTTATGTGATAGACTTGTTTCTGGTGGTAATATTAGCCACATGGTGAAACGTGTGGGGGAAGTATTGTTGTTGTTGTTGTTGTTTGTTATTAAGCACAAAACTACACATAGGGCTGTCTGTGCTCTGCCCTCCACGGGTATCGAAACCCGGTTTCTAGCGGTACAAGTCCGCAGACATGCCGCTGTGCCGGAAGAATAATTACTTTACTGCCTGAGTTACAGTACATGTACGAAGAGCAAAACTAACAATCAACCTGGCCATCACTGTCGTTAATCTACTAATAAAGATTAGAATCTATTATTTCATCAGTTGGTTACCTTGGGTACGATATTTTCGGCCATAAACCTAATAATATCTCCTGAGGTTCGGAAAGCTTAGAAGATTTTGGTTAGTCCTAAATAGATATATTAGCCTAACAATGCATAACAATCTTTATAATAAAAATAGAACAATAAACAATAAATACAAACAAAAAGTAATGACTTTTGGTATACTAATAGTATAACCAATGCTGTTAATGAAAGTAACAATAAATAAATTCAGTGCCTTGCAAAAGTATTTACCCCATACCAATAATGTCACATTTTGATGAAATAAAAAATAATGTAAAAAAGTTTTTAATCAATTTGTTTTTATTCAAAACTCTAATAATCAAATTTAACACTTTTATGTATGAAGGAGGTTGAATGTCAACAAAATCTGTAAAGAAAATATATAAATTAAAATATGATGATTGACTAAGTATTCAACCCCCTAAGTCAGTACTTGGTGGAGACACCTTTGGTAACAGTTACTACTGTGAGTCTTTCTGGATAGATCACTACCAATCACAAAATAAAAATTACCTGAACTATCCAATGACAATATTACAAAGACAAATTTAATATAAATGAATCAACATGCTAAACATGATATATGATGTGACAAAACCTTTTAGTACTCTTTCATAATTTTTATAATATATATATTTGCTCGTTTTGGACTCGAATCTGAGATCTATCGCACAGGAGGCGAATGCTATAGCAGTTGAGATGATTCCCTGACACTTGCTAGTAAGGAATTTTTAACAACTCAAACCAGTGCACTTACTTTAACTATCCCCTGTAATAAACTCATAGAGCTGGTTACAGGAAGTAATATGTAACGTTAAATGTTTTCCCCACTCTAAAAATTCCCTCTCCTTATCATACCTCTTCTTACAATCTCACAAAATTTTTTATTAGACATATAACATGATCACTACCCTTTTTTAAAGACATATTTGTATGTTTTTAGCAAAACTTAAACTTAACTGTCACTACAGTAAACAACTAATTAATTATTTAGAAACGATTTAAAAGAAATTGTTATGCGCTAGTAGTCCAGTGCAGTTAAGCTAAAAATTGTTTAGATTCGGAAGAAATTATGAAACTTCCTGGATTTATAGAGACTTGTATAGGGAATCATATTAAAGCAAGCCCCACTTTGGATCTTGCTCTTAGTACCAGTTATTTAATATCTTATCTAACATGTAAAAATTGCAGTGAGGTTAAACATGCAAATTTGTTATATTGACAGTATATTTTTTATCTGGTCACCTTCAAACGATCATTTATTGTTTTTCCTTGTGAATATCAACGGCACAAAATTTTAGAAAAATCCCTCAAATAATAAAAAAAGTTTAATCCAAGAAATGTTCACAACTCCATCAGATTGCACAGATATCTCAATTATTTAGAAGTTTATTTGGCATACACGAGATAAATACTTACATCAATTTAAATAACCATATTTAAGGAAATTATCCACTCAATGTTCATTCATGAAGACAGTTTCTAGTGCAGACACAAAATTCAGTACAGGGAAGGCTGACTTTACCACACGTACACAGCCCTCTACAAGACTTTTTGCAGCCACAGCGGATCAGTTCTTGGCACGATTTCGATGCCTCTGGTAGTGTTGTCCACCATGGTGACCATCCTCCAGTTGTTGATTGCCAACCCTATTCCTCAGGGCTAGGTAGCTCCTGTAGATCTATAAGTGTCTATCCCAGTACATGTCCAGCCTGATAAGCTGCTCTCTTTGCGTGTTCTAGAAGGGCAGACTCAGTTCGAGGTATGTTCTCAATACTCCTTTTGTCTTGTGCGAACAGTGTCTGACTCGTTTGGTTTACTTTGCTATGTGGACATGTTCGACTGTACATAAGGACCACAAATCTTTTAATTGATTGTGCATCCCCTTCGCTGATGGTTTCTGGCTGAGTGGAAAGTTTACAAAAAGCAGTTGTAACGTCCGAATAACTTTCCATGTCTCAAAGGCACTTTTCTTTCCTATAACACCTAAGGCCGAAGTAATATCACATCCAATGAAAGCATGTAAAAAAGGCAAAGCTTTGCATTTACCTTGCCCCAGATGGCAAAAAAATATATCGATGATATTTTCCTGCACCAAATGAAATTCGCAGTTCTTTTGTGTTTACCTTGCTTGCAGTTATTAATGCAAGGATCATCACAGCAGTATCAACAGTTCTTATCATTTTTTGCTGTATGGGAAGTATGAAGGACGAACCTTGTGTCTGCTTTCTCGTGGTTGTATGCTACAATGCCCAGTTTGTTTAGTTGTGTTGAACTGATAACATTCTCATTGTTTGTGCTGAGGATAACCGTGTCTTACTGAGCTGCCAAAAAAAGTGAACAACTCTGTTTTGTTTTCATCATCGCGTATGAATGCTTGCCATTTTGGTGGATTTACTGTCTTAGGTGTTACACGCCTTCTAATTCCCTGACTTCTCATTTCTCTGTTGCTCTGCTTTAAGCCGCCTTCTACATACCTGTCCCATACCACATCAAGTCGTTTGATATTCTGAGATTGTCCAAATATGTAGGCCTTGAACACTGACGTAGCATATTCCATGAAAATTTTGCAGTGTTTTGATGGCAGCACGTGAACTACTGCAGCATCATCCAAGATATTTACCTCAACATCTGGCTCTTGAGTTGTTTTCAGCAGGAAAAGATGTCTGACTTTTGACCGGATCTCATTTGCCACATAGAAGACAAAGAAGGAAGGTATGTATGGTTCTCATGCCTGAAGAACTCCTCTAGGTTGTCATCTCGGGCTTGGCAAGCAATGTACAATCCGGTGAATAAATTAAAGTCACTCTTTAGTCTAGAACGGTTACTTTGGTTTGAGTTTTATGTGTGGTTCCAAATAGCTGTAAATTTATTCTATTTATGGTGTCAGTGATTGCCTTTGATCATCGATTAAGTATTTCTTCCACATATTCCTCATCGTTGCTCTGTAATTAATCTATTTCAAGCATCAAAATTTTCTAAGCTGAGCGTAGTCCAACAGTTAGTGTGCCGGACTGTGGCTCTGCGGATTCTTCATTCGTGTCTTGTCACCAATTGAAAAAAAAGAAATCGTGCTCTGCACTTTTGGACTATGGACGTGGTATAAGGATGCCGGTCAACTCCCACTATTCAGCCAGACAAAAGTAGCTCAAGTGTTGGTAGTGAGTGCCGTTCACTGCTGTTGACTAGTTGCCTTCCCTCTAATCCATCAATTCAAAAATTAGGAACAACTAGCGCAGATAGATCTTGAATAGCCAGACAAGAGTAGTTCAAGTGTTGGTAGTGAGTGCCGTTCACTGCTGTTGACTAGTTGTCTTCCCTCTAATCCACCAATTCAAAAATTAGGAACAACTAGCGCAGATAGATCTTGAATAGCTTTGTGCGAATATCTGAAAAACAACATCAACTATTTCTTTACATTTTACTATTATGAACAATAAAATAAACTTTGCCCGTACCAATATTTATTTAATGTAACATTAAGGTTACTTTTAATTTGCTCAATTACATTCGAACATCAACTTAATTAGCTGACTAATTATTTCGTGAATCCAACATCCAGGAACTGGCGTGGTTTATTTTTCTAGTTCATATTGAGAAGTGTGCCACTTGTAATTTTAGTTTCCCTCAGGGAAATCAGTTCTGCACTATCCCAACAGGTCACGGACGTAAGAATTCCCGTTATATTGGCGTCCATTGCCACAGGCGACACGTGTATCTGTTTTGCGCCATTTCTTGGGCGTAATCCAGTGATCCGTGTGCAGTTCGTACAGCACTAAGATTGTAGTTGGTTGAGCGCGGGTGAAGCACAGTTACTAACAGTAGTGCAGTCAAGTTCAAGGACAGTGTGGCGACTTCCACTCGTTGCTCAAACGAGATACTGTTGCCCAACAACGTTTATTGTATTTCATTTTATATATCAGTTTGTCGGCATTTATTAATACTCTCTACATTTTATCATTTTCACAGACAAGTAAGTAGTTTGTTGCTGTTTGATCTGCATCGCTGATATATGTTTGTTTTGTTGTTGTTTTTCAACCTAACAGCGTTTGGAAAACAAACAAAAAATCAATTCCCCCCTTTAATTTATCCATAAAAAACAGTTGAACAACTTCATTCAACAATCTACCTAATGAGTGTGCCGGTTGGCAAACTCGAATTTCCTCTATGGTCAAGTAAACAACGATTCTCAAAGATCAACAGCCAGGTCAGAATCACAGTGACCAAAAGCCCAGTTATAGGACAGTAATCCAGTCCCTAGCTGCCCAATTACAAATCATTACAACCGTGTTCAGCTCTTCAATCAAGTGTCATTACGACAGTGCCCAGCTGCCCAATTACAAGTGGTTACCATAGTGCTCAGCGGCCTTGTTACGGAGCATCCATCACCTGTCTGTAGGTTTAAACAGTTGTGGACGAACAAAAGGTACGTGGTACGTTAGACGGAGTTCGAGATCTTTTTATTCCTCTAAATAACAAGTCTTTTATAGTACTCAGTTTGTTTGAAATCTTGGTTTCCTCACGATCGCACTCATTAAACTCCATACACAAATGTTTACCTTTAAATGTTTTTCTTGAGTTTCTTTACGGGTAACAGCTCTTGTTTCATCCATGGAATGTTTGACTGTCCTTAATGTTATTCTAGTTTAGGAGTACAAGTTATATACTTTAAAAAAAAGGTTTGTTCTGAATAATTTAACCTGTTTGAATTGAAACGAAATAAATTTTGCTAGCTTATGAAGGTAAAATACCTAACTGAACATAATTAGTTCTTCAGTTGACTGGCATTTGTTATAAAACAAAATTTCAGCGTCTCTACAAAATATAACTTTTGTGACATTTCTTCTTGTTGTTATATTCAGTGTATTAGGGACATTCTCCTAGTGAAATAATTACTGTATCTATCACTATTCTCACGTGTTTGTAATTTTATAAAAATATATTTCATCGTTTATAGTATCAAAAGAAACCAACCAATTTCAGTAATGACGAAAGGCAGGCTTCCTTGACATAGCAGCAGAGTACGAATGCATGTAAGCAAAAGACGAATAACTAACTTTGAGTGGCTCAAGATGAGTATGTTTCATGTTTAAGTAGATCTTTATGAAACAGGTATCACAATAACGATGAGGGTGTAAATATCGAGTGATGATAATGGAGGAAAAAAACATCACATCATTGATTAACTGCGCTCAAGGTACTGCCAATACATTGTGCTTTCTCAGTCACGCTACCAGTTAGCATTTACTATTTGTCATATACCATTCAGATATTTTTTATTATTTTCAGAAAATACCATCTCGTTGATTAGTTCAGTTGAATCTGTTATTAAATGTAGAAATAAAATTATATAAAAATGGAAGAGACTAAATGTTTAAGTATGATCGTATGAAATATGTGACTGACCAAAAGGAAAGATGGGATTGTTTGAACTATGTAGTTTACTGAATGAAGAAATGGAATTGTGGTTTTGGTTGTTTAATGGAAAGGATATATTGTGTACAACAAAAGTCCTCTCACCTAACTAGGCCTCCTGCTGTGAGATACATATCTAACTAGGCTTTGCGTTTTAGGTGACTTCATCTAATTAGGCCTAGTATTCTAGTAGCTACACCTAACTAGACTAACTATGTCCATCCCCTCTAGAGTCTATGAGAAGTCTCAGGCAGCTCAAGATTGATTTCAGAGAGACCCAACAATACCAAGCCTTTGAAACCGTTGCTGTCGTGATAACCTCATATGTTTGATAGACGGGTGACTAACTAACCAACTTCAACTACCTTGTTTCCACAATCTAACCAGTTTTTTAACATCTACCTAACTGAGTATGCATACATCACTTGACATCGGTCTACTTGAAACTGTGTTTACAAACACATTATGCCCGGCATGGCCAGGTAGTTAGGGCGCTCGACTCGCAATCTGCGGGTCGCGGGTTCGAATCCCCGTTACACCAAACATGCTCGCCCTTTCAGCCGTGGGGGCGTTATAATGTGACGGTCAATCCCACTATTCGTTAGTACAATAGTAGCCCAAGAGTTGGCGGTGGGTGGTGATGATTAGCTGCCTTCCCTCTAGTCTTACACTGCTAAATTAGGAACGGCTAGCGCAGATAGTCCTCGTGTAGCTTTGTGCGAAATTCAAAACAACCAACCAACAAACAAACAAACACATTAATGCTTTAAAAGGGCAATATATTTAACCATGTATCTTCGGGAGGTTTTCAGTCATTTTCGGGAGGATGTTATGCAAATCAAGGAGACTTCTGGAAAATCCTGGAGACTTGGGTTGTCTGGATCCCCCTCCCCTCATCTACAAAAAAATCCTTATATGGAGCTTCTTAATTTTTGGTTATGAGAAGATTACCTAACAACATAAGGTCTACTATGAAACAAGGAATTTATCAGCTCCAGTTTATGTCAAAGCCAGTTTCATATATAAAATACAAATTACGAATCAGTTTGAATACAAAAATTGTCATATAAAAAATCTTACATTTTTTATTAATTCTAAACAAAGATGTTAGAGCTTCTTTATAAATCAAACTATAATCTCGTTCCCTTTTCTACAGTTCTTAATAAGGAAATATAATTACCGCTCGATTAATATACCTACACTTTTGTTTTCCCTTCTTCTTTCCATTAAATCGGCCCGGCATGGTTAGTTGATTAGAGCGCTCGACTCGCAATCTGAGGGTCGCGGGTTCGGATCCCCGTCACACCAAACATGCTCGTTTTTTCAGCCGTGGGGGCGTTATAATGTGACGGTCAATCCCACTATTCTTGATAAAAGAGTAGCCCAAGAGTTGGCAGTGGGTGGTGATGACTAGCTACATTCCCTCTAGTCTTACACTGCTAAATTAGGGACGGCTAGCGCTGATAGCCATTT
Organism: Limulus polyphemus; assembly: GCF_000517525.1. Taxonomy (NCBI): domain Eukaryota; kingdom Metazoa; phylum Arthropoda; class Merostomata; order Xiphosura; family Limulidae; genus Limulus; species Limulus polyphemus. The sequence continues at coordinate 118,164 of NW_013666952.1, forward strand.
TTTTATTTATTTTGTTTGCTGGATTTTTTATGCTCAACTATGGGTAAAGAATTACTTGTTATGGTAGCTAATTTTATACATCGTAATGATAATAAACATAGCTAGTAACTAGCTGAACCAGTTCATGATGATTTAATGTAGCTATTGACTATCTGATCGCATTAGTTTAAAATGTAAAATGTTAAGCTGCAGCTAGAGATTGTCGTGCAGATTTATTTGAGAATATAGTGAGCATTTATAGTTTCTGTGTAGCTAAATTATTTATAGATAATGCATAGTAATAGACAAATACATGCCTAGACAAAGACACAACCTCCACTAAGCTCGTATAAAATTTTACCAGTAGAAAGCAACCTTTTCAAATAAAACGTATACGTCTAAAACATCGCTTTAAATAAACCTTCGTGTCTTTTAAAATATATATTCTTCGAATGTGTTTAATAGAATTTAATATTTTATGTATTGATTTTTTTACTCCTTCACTTTATACACAAAATAGGGGTTAGTTCTCTAAAGACACCGATTGTATAATGTACAAAACACTGAGTATCTACATGCTACAGTCATCTAATGTTCACGTATTATTGGTTAGTATTTCCTGTTTCACCCTGTACTTAAACATTTTAAAGGAGCACCATATGTTCGTAAGAAAACTAACTTCAAGTGGTAATGATAACATCGTTTACACTAGAATTATGATGTTTTTAACTTATGTAAAATACAGAATAAACAAATCGACGTTTCGATACCCCTAAGATGGTAATGATAACATCGTTTACACTAGAATTATGATGTTTTAACTTATGTAAAATACAGAATAAACAAATCGACTTTTCGATACCCCTAAGATCTTCTCAATACCTTATTTAATATTCTACAAAAAGTTTGGGTGCAATCTAACAAGCAGTTTTTGTTGTTGGCTGGCAAGAGAAGAATAAGAACAAGAAAATTAAAAACGGGCCATTTTGAACGGATTTTCTTTTACTTGTAAGGCTAAGATGCGTGCTTTTTGGTGCATTTTTATATGTGTACAGTGTTAGCAGTCAATAGTAAAGGTTTTCAAGTGTTGTTTGAACTGAATCTTTACTGTTTGAAATGTTTTTTTTGCCCAAACATTCTATTCGAGTTTTGTGGAATTCCTTGCGATCTCTGTTATGAACCACCATCATGGTTCATGATGTTTGCTGCTGTATTTTTACCGACTAGAGAATGTCTTTTGATATGTACTCTTCTATCATATTGTGTTATAATTTCACCCTTGCAGACAGTTACTCGCAAGTGTTAACTCTTATGTAAGCGTTTATTCTAAAAATAACCGGTTATTATAGAAATTAGCATTTTTCTATAATTAATGCTAATTTGTTTGTAACAGCTTTGACTCTCGTTAAGTTTTTAGTTTAAGGCACTCTAGTTATAACGAAAGACAATCTGTGAGATTTTTCTTATAATTTATCTTTTACATTTGTTATATATATATATATATACGGTTATTTTTATTAGTGATTTTCTTGTTGAGCGATCAAGGTCGAATTGCTATTGTCATTTCTGCCAGGAAAGTCAAAATTTAGTTCATTTTTCGCTCCATGAGGTAAAATTATAAATATATATTTAAATATGTATCACGCAACGCTTGGTTCTAGTAGAGGGTAGGTTCGTCTAGAGACGTCAAGATTGTCTGGTTAAGAAGCGTTACAAATAAAGCTATACTTGAGTGTACGTATGTATATCAACGGTATTTGGGACTTCTTTGCACTTTCATGTTAATATATGATTACAAAGGAAAATTTAATATAATCAACTATATTGTGATTTAATTAACAGTAAAAATCGATTTTTGTTTTCATTGAGTAACTAGAAAATGTCCCTCTGGGCTTTGAATACAAATGCAAACTACGAGTACACATCTGTACATCTTGTCCTGTTGTTTTGAGACGAAAACACGAAAGCTAGTCCCAACATACCATCTATCGGACATACTTCAAACCTAACTTTCCTCTTTGGATGAGCTCAACACACCGGGTTCATGGAAAGTCGTTTACAATCGATATATTTTTAAACAAACAAAATGAAATACTCGCACTCAATCTCCCGGTAATCAATAGAAACTTCCTTAATTCAACTTCAATAAGAAGATCATAATAAAACGTATGTAAAATCGGTACATTAACAGTTATTATATCCTGTCATATTATTCGTTAACTATCAACTGAGAGTGTAAGTTTCATACTATCTTAGTGACATATGAACTTCTTTAAATGTTGATTAAGACACTTGTCTTTTATCGTGTGATCCTATGGAAGCTGAAATTTACTCTGAATTGGGAATTTATATGGATTAAATCTATTTGTTGAGTTGAGGACGACATTTTGAAATACTGGTTCAGGCCTTTATCGACAAAAGCTTGCACGAAGACCTGTGCAAACACTTCAAAACGTCGTTCTCAGCTCAACAGGCAGATGCAATCCATAAAAGTTATCAATTCACTGCAACTTTCTCTACCTAATATTTATATAAAGAATCCCAAGCTAACTAACAACGTTTGCGACTAGTATATGCTTGTGGAAACTTCACATATAGAAATTTTAAGAAACGAAAGTGCTTCTTACGAATAAAGCAAGACGATGTTCTACCCAATTTCTATTTCTCTCTCTCTCCCCCCCTTTTAACTGTAAAGCTTAAACTTTAGCACCTGAAATAAATAAAACGCGAACTGTTACGTTAACCATTTACGTCAATAACTTAGAACAGAAATTACATTTCAAATTATTAAACATATCACGCTTGTTTTTTTTTTAAATAGAAAATTTACAGTTTAGCCTATTTTACAACTACGTAAATGGGCAAGAGCACAGCCATTTTGCAAACTAAAGATGGCTTGATTACATAAACGAGCACAAAACAAATTTCATATTCTAACTAACAGCAAACCAGTTGGGTAAAATTACCCCTCATTCACTTTGACAGTTTGTTTACTTCGCGGTCCAATTTCAATCTTTAGAATATTAAACAAAAATATGTAAGGTAATACTATTTTTATTTTGTATTTATTACTTGAAATTTTGCTCTTTATTCTTGACAATAAGTCCTATAAGTCGATTTTGATATGATAGTATCTAGAGGTAAAGGTACATTGTTTATAAACACGAATAATCAGTTAGAGAGCAGTGGATGAGAAGTTAATGTGTATTCTAAAAATGTATGAGTTCAATATTAGAAGTGAGAGTTATCATGTCTATCTAATTACTCTAATGATTAGCGAGGAAAATTTTGTAAGTTTGTTTGTGAACTAGGCGTACTTACCATTAGTCTTGGAATTTCTGATGAAACGTTGTTTGTGCACTTAGGCCTACAACTATATATATGTATACAAGTGAAAGTACCCTGTAGCAAAGGTTAACGAAGAAATAAATTAATTCGTTATCGTTACGTGTACTGTAATGAATCAGGAAACATTTGTACCTTGTCGAAATTACCAAATTTTTGACGTCATCGAAATGACGAGCGGTCTCTAGCAAACATCTAAATTAAAGCATTAAAAATGTAGCTTGCAACAATAGAATACATATAATATATGTATATACATACATACATGAAGCAAAATTCAGTTTATAAGAAGAAACAATCGCGCCAAAACAAAGACTTAAAACAACGAAAAATTACGCCATTTCCTAGGGAAGTACACAAGTTTTAATTTTAAAAGAAAAATGTTTGCAGCAATAGCTTCCAATAATGTTGGAGATATTACGTGTAACAGACATTCTCGAAATAACGGAGATGAAAATCAAGACAGTTAGTAAAGAAAATCAAGGGTGGGCCAAGTTTGGGTACTAGATCCCACAACTTCCAAATCCCAATGCCACACATCGTTCTCAGCCTGTTATACACATGGTAGTTACCCCTAAAACCATTAATATAATTAGTGATGTTATTTGTAAAGTCAAAGACTAGTTCTCAGTTATTACTGAACTAGTCAGGTAGGGTTTTATAGTCCTTGTTATTTTGTAATAATAGTGTACAGATGGGAGTTAGGTGTTTTATAAACCTTGACATTATGGGTAATTTTCATTAACAGGTATTTGTACTTGTAATTTTATGAATGGCATCCTTACCAGGCCAGCAACATTCGTGAAACAGGTGAAATTTTTATCAATATTGTAGTTACTCTGTACTTTTTTTTTCCTGTGTAATGATATCTGCTCCCCAAACACACACAGTGTCTCAGCGGTAGGACTGCAGGCTTACGATGTTAAAAATCGGGTTTCGATACCTGTGGTTGGCAGAGCATAGATAACCCATTGAGAGTCTTTGTGATTAACAACAACTAAAACCAAACTGATAATAGCTATATGTATAGTTCCACCGATATTTGCTGTGCATGCGTACATTTACTGCTTCCTTTTGTACACTGTATGGGATGTAATAATTTATTTGCAATGCTAATACTTGACTTATTAAGCAAAGCGACCGAAGGAAGTGAAGCACTCATAAAATCACATGGCAAAAAAATATCGATTTTCATTGTCTGTCAGTCTGTGTTACTTCCATCTTAACTCGTCCTAGTCGCTAGCTGTGATTTTTTACTACTGTATTTCTCTAAATCACTTCTAACGCTTGCTATTTGCATGAAGCAGCTTTACGTGTTTGACTTGTAAATGGTATATTTCTCGAACTGATCCGGTTTTATTCAAATATTTTTCTCTTTGATGTGTTTTTATGCCTGAATGTGTCTTTTATAGATTTTATTCATGTCAGATGTTCACTTCTGTCTATGCGTATCCAAATGTCTTTATCTCTGCTGTCGCTATTTGAAAATTTTACATGCCAGCTGACATTGATGAACCGAATTTGTTTTCCAAGTATACCTTCCTCATGGCAAAAACACTTGGAGTAATTTATTGCTGCAATAGTTTTCTTATAAAATTATAGCTTTTGTTATAATGGTGCAATTTTTCGTTATTTTGTTTTACTGTAATTTTCCGAACATAATACGCTCCCAAAAACAATACGCACTCCAATCTTCACGAACAAAAGTTAAATGTGTTTAATCACCATAAATAATACGCACTTAGACTTTTACAATACTGCGGTCAAAATAATAATTTGAAGACAAAAATATTAGAATGTTCTTAAAATCGCTAAAAGTGAGTTCGCCTTAACGCCTGTTATTTTGCAAATATGGCCGGCAAATATACCTTCTCAAAAACTCGTGTACAGCTGGTAGAGAAGTAACGCGAAGTATTCAAGGACGATGAACAATTTGTAGTTTTTAATATAAAACGGAATAACTAGTTATTACTATAACTAGCAATAACTAGTTTTGTAGTTCCAAACATTTCTGAGTGTGCATGTAAATAAATAATAAAATTCGCAAGACTTAGCTTCTTGGTTATTTTATTTCCATTTTTTTTTACAAATACTAAAAATGAATGAAAACGAGAGATAATTCTCATTTATTCCTTAGAAACAGAGAGCATTAACAACACATATAATCGAAACGAAACGTTTTTAGTGAGTGTGCATGATCGTTCGTAACGTGTGTTAGAAACAGAGAGAATTAACAACACATATAATCGAAACGAAACGTTTTTAGTGAGTGTGCATGTTCGTTCGTAACGTGTGTTAGAAACAGAGAGAGAATTAACAACACATATAATCGAAACGAAACGTTTTTAGTGAGTGTGCATGTTCGTTCGTAACGTGTGTCGGAAAAGTTTGTTTGTATTGAATTTCGCGCAAAGCTACACGAGGGCAGCTAGTCATCACCACCACCCACCGCCAACTCTTGGGCTACTCTTTTACCAATGGTGAGACTGACCGTCACACAATAACGCCCCAACGGCTGAAAGGGAGAGCATGTTTGGGGAATTCGAACCCGCGACCCTCAGATTGCAAGCCGAGCGCCTTAACCACCTGGCCATGCCGGGCGGGTCGGAGGGTTTAGACAAGTTGTAACACACAAAAAAGATTTGTTACCATATATTATACGAAACCTATCTTCTAGATAAATGTTAAGAGAAAGAAAGGTATATCATATTCGGAAAATTACGGTATATTCTTGTTTTGGGTGCAATTATTTTTTCTTATAAATTTGGTTTTGCTTTAGAGAATTCATTGCCCCCCAGTGGTACAGCGGTATGTCTGCGGACTTACAACGCTAGAATCCGGGTTTCGATACCCGTGTTGGGCAGAGCACAGATAGCCCATTGTGTAGTTTTGTGCTTAATTACAAACAAACAAACATTAAGAATTCATTCACCATTGTTCTATAGTGCTAAATTTTCGCTTGCTGACGTTTGAGGCAGGTACAAGAAGTTGGGTATCTAAAGTTATATATTTATATATACATACATACATTATCAAATTAATTATGAAATACAAATGTGTAACTGGTAATTTTATCAATTTCGCTAATACGTTAGCTAACAAGAAGTGAGACCTTAAGGTGGTAGCATTGATCTGTGGTGTTAATTGGTTTGATTTGTTTCGAATTTTGCGCTTAAGCTACACGAGGACTATCTGCGCTAGCCGTTCTTAATTTAGCAGCGATAGACTAGAGGAAAGGCAAATAATCATCACCACCCACCGCCAACTCCTGGGCTATTCTTTTACCAACGAATAGTGGGATTGACCGTTGCTTTTTAACGCCCTTACGTCTGAAAGGGCAAGCATGTTCGGTGTGACGGAGATTCGAACCCTCCACCTGGAGATTGCGAATCGAGTGCCCCTACCATCAGGCCATGCCAGGCCTGTGGTGTTAAATCGATCAATATTTCCCACGTTTAGATACTTCCCATCAGGAATATCGCTGAATACAGTGTTCTTTGTTATTATAACAATCGAATCGCAACTTAAATCATCGCTTTCACGAAGCTGTGCCTCGAGTATTATCATAAAAGTTAACCAAAAACCATCAAATGATGAGGTTTCTTGTGCAATGATTACTTCCCCATAGGGTATGTTATTATTTAGTAAATCCTTCGCACAGGGGCTTCGCTCCGGGAGCTTATTTAAATACAACAGGATGTTTCGTTCGCCCTCCATGCTCGAAGAATTCTTCACACACGTGCACACAAGTTCAACACTGACTTAACCCAAGGTTGTAGCGCTGGTTCTGGGAGTGGGCTCAGTGAGTAGAACAGTCCGGCTGAAACTGGACCCTCATCACCTAGTGACGTGACGTAAACCCCATCTCCCACTCCTCTAATATAGACACTCACCACAGGCTTGGTACATTTGATAAAAAAATGTCTAACATTTGCTCGACGCACGCGTAATGATGCTAACACCCACAAATCCCGCAAATCATATTTACTCGTTAGTTCAAAGCTTAACCTAATAACCCACAGTTAGCTCAGGTGAATGTGTGACCTCGCCCTATCTTATTTAAGCATGTATAAGACCGGTATCAAAGTTGTTTGTGTTGAGAGAGCAACTTTTCTGAACCAGCATGACATTTTTGACGATGTTTGTACAAGTATCAGTTCATACAGATCGTATGTTAAGTGTGATAGCTTTCAGTTCTGTGCTTACACACTTCAGTAGAAAATGGTTCCGGCTTCCAACTACCGTTTCTGCACGTTTCAGACAAATAAGTATTACTTTCAGTTACAGTTCCCGAACTTGTTTTTTTTTTATCAATTACTCGGCCATACTTTGACTAATTTACACGGATTTTGGTACAAAGATACTTTTCTACAGGTCCCACTTATTAACAACAACAAGAACAACAAAAAATGGCGGACTTGCCCGTTTTAGTAATTATAGGGAGTCAGGAAGCCACAAAAAGCATAATTTTAGGGTTTTTTGACAATTACTCCGTCGTATTTCGGCCAATTTACATAGAATTTGGTACTTTTTTACAGGTTACAAATAGAGATATAAACTATTTTGGGATATTTGTCTTTTGCTCCATTTCTCAACAAGAAAAGCACAATTTCGGGTTTTCTTGAAATATACCTGTGCACGTCAACCAACTTACGTGAGATTTGGTACAACGATAGCTTCTTGCACGTCTCAAGCAGTGATACAGACAGATTTCGATTTTTATGGAGTCAAAATTGGCGATTTGGGGCTTGTTATGTTATGTTGTACTTATTGAATTATATTGTTATTTTAATCACATAACTGTTTGTTTGTTTGTTTAGAATTTCGCGCAAAGCTACACGAGGACTATCTGCGCTAGCCGTCCCTAGTTGAAAGACTAGAGGGAAGGCAGCTAGTCATCACCGCCCACCGCCAATTTTTGGGCTATTCTTTTACCAACGAATGGTGGGATTGGCCGTCACAATATAACGACCCTACGGCTGAAAGAGTGAGCATGTTCGGTGGGACGGAGATTCGAACCTACGACCCTCAGATTGTGAGTCAAGAGTCCTAACCACCTGACCATACTAGCTGAAGAGTAAAGAATTTTGTATTTGTTTTTGGCGCCCCCCCCCAGTGGCACAGCGGTATGTCTGCAGACTTACAACGCTAGAAACCGGGTTTCGATACCCATGGTGGGCAGAGCACAGATAGCCCTTGTGTAGCTTTGTGCATAATTAAAAACAAAAACAAAACGTAGTTTTGTTATTTTTTTATGACAAACTTGTGGGCCCCTTCTAGCTTCTTTCCCGGTAAAATTTTGGAGTTCAGTCCAACCATGCTTTAAAATAATATGTTTGTTCATTATTATGTATAAACATGCATCTCTATTACATATCTAACATTTATTTATTGTACTCACGACAAGCAAACACTACGGCGATTATGCATTTCAGAAAAATACTGAAAAGTACTCCAGACCAACTAACGTCAAATTGTTTTTAAATCTAATAAAAAACTATTATTTTAGTATTTTATCTAAACTTTGTCAAAATGATTAAATTCTTATTGAGCATGTCGATTCCGTTAGTTGAGTTAAAATATTCATGGCTAAGACCTTCCAGTGGTTTAACGATGTCTAAAGGCTTATAACGCTAAAAATCGGGTTTCAATACCACTGGTGGGCACAGCACAGATATCCCATTGTGTAGTTTTATGCCTAACACCAAACAAACAAACATGACTAAAAGTAGAAAAAAAAAGGCATGTACTTAAATTACCGCTACAGCATGTATTAACCTAATCACTATTCAGTTTTCTTTTTCAAGGAAATTGTATACGTTTGTTTGTTGTTAAGCACAAAGCTACGCAATTGGCTATTTGTGCTTTGTCTATCACGGGTATCGAAACCCGGTTTTTAGCGTTGTAAGCCCGCAGAAATACCGTCGTGCCACTGGGAGACAAGTGTATACGATAGATGCCTTTTAATATAAGTTTCTTTACTCTTCCAGAAATTACGGCTCAAGCCATGGGACTTAGGAGACTCCTTGCTAGAAAAATGGGAACATTTATTTTTTGTCTTCCAGCTCTGTTCACGGTAAGTTATTAATAATAATAACATAAAAATATGCAACAAAAAATTGCTCATTTGTTCCATTTCACCACGGACACAAAAGAGTGAGCATCCGTTGAAAGTTAAGTACTGTAGCAGAAGAACATTTCCAAGAATACAATTTATGAGCCACAAGGTTGCATTTATTTAATAAAACGAAAGATTAATTCCACCTGGTGTCGCAAAAAACAACTAAACATTGTCTCACAACTATCAAGTACCTTACAAATAAAAAGCGAACAGTCAATTTATGGTTTTATTATCAAATAAAAAGAAGCACATAGTTTAAACTAAAGAAACCTTTTAAAATTTAATAACAGATTTTTGTCCTTCTCCGAGTAGGCTTATTAGAGTAAATGTCAGGGTGAAAATAACAACAGATCTGTGCTGACTAAATTATTACCGATTACTCTAAGTTCATAGTAAATAACGAGTTACATTACGGAGTGGAATAGCGAATCTTCAAGGTTATTGCGTTCATTATAAATAAAGTTATATCTTTTGTGGAAACACTAATTAGAAAGTTTTGTAACTGCAACTTAGATAGAGATGTAGGAAGCAAATT